>NC_137623.1:37448435-37543457 GCF_963280865.1 Gymnoscopelus braueri
CTATTGTTCGGCTGATAGTAACTCTTTCCCGTTCACAGGGTGCCGACGGTGTCCGTGGTCTGAAGGGCGGAAAGGGAGAGAAGGTAAGCACACACACACACACACACACACACATTCCCTGTCTCATTTCCCCTTATCGTTTCTCGATCCGCCGCCCTTTATGGCCGGTGTTCCTGCGTAAGCACGTCTGTGGGCGCTGCAGCAGGGTTTCTGAGGACAGGGTGGCCAAAGTTAATCCATGAAGACCGGGAACACATCTGTGTGTAACCACTTAAACCATTATTTTATACTTTGGCTATTAGAAAATAGCAGATCTACAAGCTCGTAGCGCGGCACCGAGCTTGTAGATCTGCTATTTTTGAAAAAATCTTGAAAATGTGTGCAAATCTTTGAATATATATATATTTTTTAAGCAAACATTTGTAACTCAAATCTTTGCTTCTGGGGGTCCCTTGAACAAAATATTTTGAGATGGGGGAGTCCGCGGCCAAATACATATAATTTTGGGGGTCCTTGACATGAAAAAGTTTGAGAACCACTGATATTATAGCAACATAGGTTTTTCAGAAAACTGTTAGGATTTAGAAGGCATTTGCAGAATCCCCAGAAGCAAAGATTTGAGTTACAAATGTTCGCTAAAAAAATATTTGCACTCATTTTCAAAAATAGTAGACCTACAAGCTCATAACGCGGCACTCCGCTATTTTTGCATAGCCAAATAAATCTTAAAATGACACAGACGCGTTCCTGGTCTTAATGGATTAAGGGAATATAGTCTGAGTACATGGCCTGAATTGTATTCCGATCAGACATACAGTACCGTGTCTCTCTGTTTCTAACCGTGGTTATATGTCGTCCGATCTCTGACACTGTTCAAGTGGGTACAGCCACTAAGTGCAAACCTATAAATCTGCGACACGCGCCTTCAGACTGGGTTAATTGCGCGTGGGTGTCGTACAGGAGTTTTTTTTTTGTTTTTACAAGCTCGTGACTTTCACTCACTGACTTTCACACTACATTGCAAATAGAAATAATGATGTACTTTTATCTCCACTACATTTGTAGGAAGGGGACTCGTGGGACCCAAACTTACAAACATATATCATGAATTAACCACAAAATGTCATATTTTATTTAATTTTAGTACAATACAGCAATGCATTGATAGTAATTTGTGATTTTGTTACTTGAGTATTTATTTACATGAGTATATACAGTACTTTGTCCTCCACTGGTGTCGTGCACCAGAAATGTAAGCGACTAGCAACCAAGTATAACCAGCAATTAAGTATAAGTCAGGCTTTAGTCAGACTCTCTAGATAAGCCCTCAGTCAGTTTGGAACAACTGTCGCACGAAAGGCTTTGAGATTTTAAATGGCGTTTTGAGGCACCGCACGGAATCTTAAATGAAAGCAACCTCCGCGGTGGTGCTGGGGCCGGTGTTTACTCGAGATCAATAAGGATATTGTCTGGTATAGAAATTCATTATGTGACGACGTGCCCATGTTGTTCCACTACAGTGGCCAGTATTCATATCGCTTCCTTACTGAATAATTTATATGGAGAGATTCAAAAGCCTAAAACCTTGTGGAGGGAAAGGCTTTGTTATGAATAAAGGATTCTGCTTTTACCACAGGTGTGCGCGTGTGTGCGTGTGTGTGTGTGTGTGCGTGCGTGCGTGTGTGTGTGTGCGCGTGTGTGCGTGTGTGCGTGTGTGCGTGTGTGTGTGTGTGTGTGCGCGTGTGTGTGTGTGTGTGCGGGCGCGCCGCGTGTGTTAACTCATTCAATCCGGAAACGCATTTCTGTCATTTTAGATTTCTTTGGCTATTCAAAAATAGCAGATCTACAAGCTCATAGCGCGGCACCGAGTGCCGTGCTATGAGCTTGTAGATCTGCTATTTTAGAAGAATTGTGAAAAATCTGTGCAAAAAAAAAAAAAGTAAAGCGAACATTTGATTTCACGATTATACAAAAATAGCAGATCTACAAGCTCATAGCGCGAAATCCGAAAATGACAGAGATGCGTCCCCGGATTTGAATGGGTTAAAAATGTGAATGTGTGTGTGCATCTTTCCGTCTGCGAGTGTGTTTGTATCTACGGTATCTGAAAGCGCGCGCGTGTGTGTCTGCAGCCTTTGTGCTGCTAGATGAGTGACAGCCGTGCTGCATTATGCATCTGGCTGTGGCTAGAAGACATGGCCAGGTGACAGACTTCAAAGATATAGCGCGTCCGATGCGACGGGCCGACTCTCATCCAGTCTGACCTTATTCATGAGCGATGTGATCCGAGGACAGTCCCCCCCCCCCCCCCGATTCGAGGAGAAAATACACAATGCATGTGCTATTATATGTTTCACGTATAGAAGTTGCATATGCCGTCGACGCAACACATTCTGCCACGTTCCTTTTTAGTGTAATGATTCATTTATGTAAGCTAAGTGTCACTTTTAAATGCCGCTGTGTCACAAATAATGCGTCCAAATGTGCAGGCATTCAACCGACATCCTTGTTTGATCACAGTGCAGCTCACCTGGCAATAGCTCAAACCTAGTTGGAATGGGTGATATAGTCCTGCTGTTCCACCATTTGGCCAGCAGGTGGCAGCAGCACACATGCTGGTGTGAAGGAAATGGTTTAACTTTACACAGTTGCTTTGCTAATGTAAACATCTAACCAGCACAGTCTCTTCCTTTACAATGACTCCCTATATAGGAAACAACATTAATAACAATACATTGAAACGACACACAAGATGCTCGTATTGAATGACTTTTTTGTTGTTTTCATGTTTCAGGGAGAGGACGGTTTCCCAGGTTTTAAGGGAGACATGGGTCTCAAGGGAGACAGGGTAAGAACACAAATTGAAACAGAAACACCTTTCATACACACACCATAACAAAAACTTCCTCCTGTGTTTGATGTGTGTTCATATAATCACATGGAAACAACTAAATGACTTCTCTTCTCTTCTCTTCTCTTCTCTTCTCTTCTCTTCTCTTCTCTTCTCTTCTCCTCTCCTCTCCTCTCCTCTCCTCTCCTCTCCTCTCCTCTCCTCTCCTCTCCTCTCCATGGGTGTTTGTGTTTAGGGTGAGCTTGGTATGCTGGGGTCACGTGGTGAGGATGGACCTGAGGGACCTAAGGGCCGCTCGGGCCCCAACGGAGAGTCTGGTCCCATGGGTATGGCTGGAGAGAAGGTATGTTATCATAATGGTTTTCATAAATGTCTTAGAATTGACTATGACTAGATGAATCAAGGCATGTTGCTTACTGTAAGTTACTTTGTGTGTAGGTAGGCCTGCATCCACACATTGGAGTACTCTACTACTAGCAGACTGTTTTAGTCTAGATTTTGTTAAATCTGTGACCTGAATGCTAAGTGTGTTGACAACATTCTTTCAGGGTAAGCTGGGTGTACCAGGATTACCTGGCTACCCAGGAAGACAAGGACCAAAGGTATGTTTGCCTTCAGCCACTGTAACCGTTATGTCAGGCGGCACCGCGCTGCTCTGTTCTGATACTAACCGCATGAATCCTATGGCGTCTCTATCCAGGGCCTGTCATAATAGGAGAACATTCGGCGAAAATAGCCGATCTGCAAGCTCACAGCGTGTTGCGTTGTGAGCTTGCAGATCGGCTATCTTTGCTTAAGAGATTTGGTGTAGAGGGGGGAAAAGAAGAATACAGGGTTTAAGTGGTTAAAAGTGACCTCGGTCATCCTCAGACACATATATTCATTACCGGACCGAACTACATGTTGGTCCCTTTGGAGAGAAGATGGTTTTGACTGATGCGAGTAAAAAGCTATGAGATAGTATCAAATTAACTGTATTATTAACATTTTCAGAGTTATAAAAGGGGTTGGATTTGTTATTGGTGCGTTTTATGTCCCTTCAAATTCTTGAGTTTTAGTCAAAGTTAATGGTTGTTGTTAGGATTTTATCGATAACAGTAATCGATACTGCCTATAACAATACCTCATTGATACTCATCTCCATAATGGTGAGGGAAAAAAGACAAAAACAAACAAACTGTTATTATTATTATGACTTTGGTGATGGATCAATTACAACAAACTGCACCAGGGACCAGAGGGACAGAGCTAGAGGAAACGTTAATCGATCATGGACGCCATTGTTTCTCCGACGGAAAATGGAAATAGAAACCTTGCTAAAATGGGGCTTCAAATATACACCAGCACCTGTTGTTTGTTCAACTCTTTTGTTAGAATTAATTGACTGTCAAATACGGCTAGCAGCACAGTTTGTCCAGGAGCAAATTGGTATTCCACTTCTGACCAATCAGCAACCGGTACGGTGGTACCAAATTAGCAACGAGCATCTGTAGGACCCAAAAAAACTTTCTCCCCCTGCTAAAACATCTCCATCATGCGGGCAGGATATCCCCTGCAGCGGTCCACGTTATCCACTCTCCATTTGTTTCCAATGAGGGCGAGCAACGTGAAATATCCTGACACATCAATCCCCGCCTTACTCGCTTCTTCATTTATTTACATATCCCGCCGTCAGGTTGAGCTCCCGCGGTGCGCACGCAAAGAGATTAGCCATATTCCACAATGATTATGTGTCCTCCATTCCTGTCAGCCCTCTGGCTAACTGTGAGTGAGTTAACACGTGGAGGGCTGCCAAGTAGCATCTATTTTGAAGCAAGCTACGCTGAAAAAAAGTGATGCAGCGCTCTCCCAAGCAATATTGATGGCAAGAAAATTGCTCTTCATCAAAATGCTGTATACGGAGGAATGTTCAGGCTGGTCAGTTTCTATGAAGGTGTATCGTCTTTCCCTGTACTGAATGATGAGTTTGGAGAATAGCATATGAATATGTCTTTCAAGGGCCAAACTCATTTTATACACCGATACGAGACAAAATATAGTTTTTAGCAAGCATGTTGCCTTTCAGAGAATAAAATGGAGTCATTTAAGAAACCCAAGGTCAGCCATGGCGTCGCGGCTGATGATTTTGTAAAACGGTGATACATCAGGTGTGATGTGGTATAAATCTCTCTCTCTCTCTCTGTGTCCGTGGGTTCACCTTGACATCTTCCCGCATGGCTGCCTCAGTAAAGTCCAGGGAGCTCAATGGGGCGGCTGTATAGCTTAGTGGCTATAGCGAGGCTGTCTGGTAATCAGAAGGTCGCCGGTTCAACTCCCGGGGCCTGCCCATGTGTGCGTGTCGACAGTGTCCCTGAGCAAGACCCTTAAACCTCGAACAGCGAACCCCCCCCCCCCCTGAGCTCAGATGGTCACTGTGACCCATCGGAGCAGACATCAGATGGGTTACGCTGAAACTGACTTTCCCCACGATATCAACCCATTAAGACCTGAAGCCGATTCTACAAATGTCTTCTAAATCCCAACAGTATTCTGAAAAACGTATGTTTCTATATCAGTGGTGCTCAAACCTTTTCATGTCAAGGACCCCCAAAATGATGTGTATTTGGCCGCCGACCCCCATCTCAAAATAGTTTGTTCCAGGGCCCCCAGAGGCAAAGATTTGAGATTAAAAAAAAATTGCTGTTTAAAAGAATAATATTCAAAGATTTGCACACATTTTCACGATTTTTCAAAAATAGCAGATGTACAAGCTCATAGCGCGGCACTCAGTGCCGTGCTATGAGCTTGTATATCTGCTATTTTTGAATAGCCAAAGTGTAAAATAATTTTTTTTTTTAGCTCAAATCTAAAAATGACACAGATGCGTCCCAGGTCTTAATGGGTTAACAAATGTCTCTCGGAGTCGTCGTGTATAAATGCTGCATGCGCGCACACACAGTAGAATTCTAAAACTTTGTTCAACACTTTCCCCACAAAAATCAGGCTGTATACAGATTACTAGCATATGATACATGCATGCGTTCTTTTTTTCTATACCACAATATTTTTAGTTGTACAGTCATCTTCCTTATTTGTCCAGACATCTCCCTCGTCTGTCTGCAGACCGACATTTAGTGTGGGTTATACACGTGGGTTTTAATGCGCGAAGCCCCAGGTCGTTTGCCTAAGAAGCCCTTTGTGTTTCTTTGCAGTCAAAGTGGTTAGCACTGTGGAGTCGCTGTGTTCTCCCCCACCCATACTAATGAACTTCAACGCGCAACAACACCGCAAACTAAATTTGTATCTCCATATTGAATCTTTTTCACCGAAAGTGACTACAATAGTCAATGTACAAGCTCCCAACTTGCTCAAGATTGTAAGCTTGTAGATCGGCAATTTTGTGTTGAACGTTGTTAAGTCTGTCTGTGATGTTTTATCAATACTTAACCAATGAAAAGTATTACGTAACAAGAGCTTGTGGCTAAATACCAACTACATTTAATACGCAGGTTCTTTTTTTCCTTGGTTTCTACCTGACAGCATCAAAATGTATCTCCCGAATAGTCCTCTGCCATTATCATGCATGCATGAGCAAACCTCCTCCTTTCCCTATACCTGCGTTCTCCTTCTCTGATGCGTGCGCTTCTCATTAACAGGGCTCCAGCGGTTTCCCTGGGTTCCCCGGAGCCAACGGCGAGAAAGGAGCCAGGGTAAGACACACACACACACACACGCACGCACACGCACACACACACACGCACACGCACACACACACGCACACACCTGCCACTGTTTGCATATGAAAACAGTACTATCATACCCCAGCCAAAAGGATATTGATTCCCATTGTAGAGGCATCTGTCTGATAACTTTGTTCAGGTTTTTTTTTTTTTTTTTTTTAAAGCAAGGAAAATCAATGTTGGACAGAGAACAAAACATGCTGAAATAATTGTGGTCTTGACAGCTCTCTCAGTCCCTGTTGTTTCCACACACACACACACACACACACACACACACACACACACACACACACACACACACACACACACACACACACACACACACACACACACACACACACACACACACACACACACACACACCCCCACACACACACACACACACACACACACACACACACACACACACACACACACACACACACTATACAGTACACACACATGTACTACTCACGCACGCACACACATAAAGAGTGAGACACACAGAGACAAGGTTTAGTTCCAGTAAGACTGTTAAAAAAAGTACTGCATCGTTTGCATAATTTTAAGTAGAAACAAAGTACTCAAAATAAGAAATGGCTGCGACAAATATGAAACAGCTAATTAATTTCCAGAGTCAAATGTTTGCCTACTTGTGTGGCTAAGACGCCTATTTGGAACTATTTTACCAAATCCCCCACAGTGGTGCTGCAGCAAAAAGAGTTTTTGCGAACTGAGTAAATATCAGCATAAAAACGGAACTGCTCTACTTTCTTCCTGTTTTCCATTTTTTTGCTGAAGTTTCCTCAGACTATTAACAACTACGCTAATGATTCCATAAGC
Source organism: Gymnoscopelus braueri (assembly GCF_963280865.1). Taxonomy (NCBI): domain Eukaryota; kingdom Metazoa; phylum Chordata; class Actinopteri; order Myctophiformes; family Myctophidae; genus Gymnoscopelus; species Gymnoscopelus braueri. The sequence continues at coordinate 37,455,828 of NC_137623.1, forward strand.
TGCGTTTCTTTTTTTTGGGGAAAAAAAAATGGATGCCCTCAGGGATTCATTCACCCATGCTGTGGAATAATTGACCGAAACATTTGGTTTACTGCATTAGAATGTCATTAAAAATCTGTTACAATTGCAGAAAAATGTGACTTCATTTGTGCGAGCGTCTAAACTGCCTTGTGTTTGGATATCTAACAGGGCGTGGCGGGCAAAGCTGGTCCAAGGGGGCAGCGAGGTCCAACGGTATGTTCTCCATATTCTGTCACTTTCCTCATTATTGTACCTTTCTCTACACTCTTGCCACTTCCTCCTCTTCATTGTTAAATTGTTCTCCGCACTCTTGACACTTCCTCACCTCCTCATTAATGTGCTGTGTTTAATGAGCGGAGACTCTAGAGCAGTGCTTGGTTCTCAAACTTTTTTTTAATTTCACCCGTAACCAAATGAACCCCGTAACCTTACGGGTCCATTTGGTTCCATCTGTGCACTCTCAGAGTAACAGACCTGAATGAATGAATGATGAAATGAATGAATGGGTGGTTGGTTGGAATGATGGATGAATGAATGAATGAATGAATGAATGAATGAATGAATGAACCAATGAACCAATGAACCAATGAACAATGAATGAAACATCATGAAACCATCTTTTATAACTCATCCACAAGAATTAATAGGCTACATTTCTAATGTCTTTATCCATTCTCTTTTTTGCCGGTCACCTAGGGTCCACGTGGCGGACGTGGGGCAAGAGGTCCGACAGGCAAGCCAGGCCCTAAGGTACGATGTGTTCTCCATCACCCACACACACACAGCTTCATACCTCACAGTAATTTTTTTTAAACACACACAGAGTAGCTTCAAAGCCCCCCCATGCTGACCAAACTTTCTTTGTTGTCTTCTGCAGGGCACAGCGGGCAACGATGGACCACCAGGCGGGCCTGGCGAGAGAGTAAGTTTCACGCCACGTGGCAAGTCCGCGGGGGGTCTTAAAGTTAAAATGCGGGGTCCAGTCAGAACAAACACATTTTGTGGGGCCTTTGGGACCGAACAATTAACATAACTTGCTGTGGGTGGGTTGGCATTAGCGGTGGGTCGTCCTAGGTATTGGCACCACACCTGTAGGGCTTTGCTCTTGTGCCATGGACACAGGTGGGCTCAACGATTAATCATCAGAGCCTGTTTCTGTAAAGGCTTCGAGCAGGTGTTGATGTTTGAATGCTTTGAACTATGGGATTGGAGTGATGTAAACGTGTGTAATATATGTACGTATATATAAGACATCAAACTGGTTTATTATATGATAACGATTATATGATTACGATGTTGAATGTTTCAAACTCTCTGCTTCTCTATCCCATTCACTCGTTTCTCTCCTTTCATCTCTCTCTCTCTCTCTCTCCCTCTCTGTCTCTTTCTCTCTCTTTTGGACATTTTGCCCCCCCCCCCCCTTGCCACACACCTGTCTAGTGGTGTGTTTGAAGCCAAGGGCATACAACTAAGATTTCACATTTATGACCTTTTTTTCTTAAAAACTTTTTTCTTTTACTTTGACTGCCCACTAGCATTCCGTCTGCTGTCTCAGGCTGTGCTGGGTTTGAATGTTAAAGTCCGTCAGGGACACCTGTCTGCGTTCGTCAGTCAGCGTTCCCACATGGCCGTCTCCTCTGGCTTGGCGCGCTGCCACTGTGCGCTCTGTTCTTTCTGTTTCAGCTCAGGCGCTGCGATATAGGTCTCTGAGAGGATAAGCCTCCACTTTTTTTGTGTGCATAGTTCATTGTGTAGTGTTATGAGCTTTTACCTTGACAGCTTTAGTTCTTCTGTTTTGCGTCCATTTTGTCTCTGATTGTCTGTGTGTCTGTCTCCTCGTCCCCAGGGACCTCAAGGACCCCAGGGCCCAGTTGGTTTCCCTGGACCAAAAGGCCCCCCTGTAAGTATTACCAGTGATGGAAAAAGCTCACAATGCAGCTTGTAGATCGGCTATTTTCAAATGGCAGAAATGTATGTAGGGCTGAAGTGGTTAATATATGTTTTGTAACAATAATCTAAATCTAGGTAAGTAACTAGTAACTAAAGTTTTCAAATAATTGTAGTGGAGTAAAAGTACAATATTTGCCTTTGAGGTGTAGTGGAGTAGAAGTAAAAGTAATGAAAATTGGAAATACTCCAGTAAAGTAAAAATACCTCAATATTTTACTTAAGTACAGTACTTGAGTAAATGTACTTAGTTACTTTACACCACTGAGTATTTACTCACCTGCTTCACAGTACCTACGATGGAAGCCTTGTCCAAGACATTGATTGATTGATTGATTGATTGATTGATTGATTGATTTACCGAGGATAAAAACACAATACAGCCTGAGGGCTTATTTCCGTTGTGGTCCTCTTCATCAAAAAACACTAAACAGCATAACAAACGACAACACAGCAACAATACATCAGACAGACAGACAGACAGACATATATACATAAGAAACTAGACTCTAATAAATGTGCAGTCAATGCAACTTTACTTATTTTTAACCCATAAATGTGCAGTCAATGCATTTAACCTATTTTAAATAAAGTGCTATGTACCTACACTATATAGTATTATAAAGTTCACAGTTTATCATATAAAGTGTGTGTACCAAACAGTCTATTAAAGTGCATATCATGGCATTTAGTAACCATTTGAAACCGTTAGGGTAACTAGCAGCAGCATGGGCAAACGGAATGTATATACTTTGACTAAAAGAACATAAACTATAAAACAGTAAAGCAAAAAAGTTTCAGTTTGTGAAGGTATAGGTATATTTCTTGCTGCTGTCTAGTGTATGACTTAATGATTGTGTGGGTTCACAGGGTTCGTGGGATGCTGTAATAGTGGGCTAAAATATATCTCGTTTTCCTGTGCAGGGATCATTAGTCGAACGGTTTATTGAAGCTGCACACATTTTCTCATCCTCCAGTATAGCAGAGAGATGAGTGGTATTTACCCATGTATCGATTCATAGCTCCTTCCCAATTCTTGGCCAGCAATGTCGTTTATCTGAACAAAAACAACCTTTTCTGTGTGTGAAATATTATGTAGGTCGAAATCGTGTTTTGCTGTGTATTTTATATTAAATTAAGCCAGCAGTAAATCCTAAATGTGTACAGTATAATTGCATATATACATATATATTTATTTACACTTTACTAGTGTGAACTGGACAAGAAGCAGAGATATTACAAAGCTTTACCAGAAGGACAAATACAAGGGCAAAACAAATGACAACCATATAACATCATTCGTACATCGCTGCCTAGACAACCTAGAGGGCTCAAGGAGAATTAATCAAATAGAAATATTTAAAGAAACAAATCAAAAAACGAATCCAATATAAAACAAAAACTACTTTAGAAACTAATTTAGAAATAAAAGCAGGAGCAGTTGCTGGTAATTACGTCCATGCTAATCCTTTTAAAACTTCTTAGAGGAATCGATAAAGCCAATTTAATTCTGGTCGGCAGATTGTTCCACGACCAAGACCCAAAATAAGATAGACTTATTTTACCTGCCCCCTGGCAAGATTACATTTTATACAAGCCTTGTCTTTTATTTGGGTCTTCATGTTAACCCTTTAAGACCATCCGTGTGTCATTTTTTGATTTCTTTGGGCTACTCAAAAATAGCAGATGTACAAGCTCATAGCGAGGCACCGAGTGCTATGAGCTTGTAGATCTGCTATTTTTGAAAAATCGTGAAAATGTGTGCAAATCTTTGAATATATATATTTTTTTAAAGCAAACATTTGTAACTCAAATCTTTGCTTCTGGGGGGGTCCCTGGAACAAAATATTTTACAAATGTTTGCTTTGAAAAATATATATTCAAAGATTTGCACAAATGTTCACGATTTTTCAAAAATAGCAGATCTACAAGTTCGTAGATTGTAGATCTGCTATTTTTGAATACCCGAAGAAATCTAAAAAGATAGAGATGCGTTTCCCGGATTGAATGGGTCAAAATTCACAATGATTTTGGGTATGAATGAGCAGATTGGATGACTGAATGACGTACTGATCTCTGTCTCCATCTTACCAGGGACCAGCTGGAAAGGACGGGCTGCCCGGACACCCTGGCCAGCGTGGAGAAACGGTGAGTGCCAGCGGTCTCGCCCGATTCTTAGAGCTGTCAACCGCCTGGGTGATGTTTCCGGCCAGTCGGCTCGGCCAGTCCACTTCCTGCCGGGAGTGGAAACATAAGTCTGCGACCTTCCTCTGAGTTTTTTGGGGTGTGAAACCACCCTCCATGGCCTCATTTTTCACTCCTGGACGGATTTGACTCGACGAGTCGGCGCGCTTTGACAGCAGCCGATAAGCCCAGGAGGATGACACCTCAGTGGTTTAGCAAAGCAAAGAGTTCTCCGAGACTCCAGGGATGTTACAAAAAAAATCGAACTTGCGAATCAACATTAACCCATTGAGACCTGTGACGCATCTGTGTCCCATTTTTTGATTTGAGCTAAAAAAGCATTTTACACTTTGGCTATTCAAAAATAGCAGATATACAAGCTCGTAGCGCGGCACCGAGTGCCGCACTACGAGCTCGTAGATCTGCTATTTTTGAAAAATCGTGAAAATGTGTGCAAATCTTTGAATATATATATTTTTAAAGCGAACATTTTTAACTCAAATCTTTTCTTCTGGGACCCCCTGGAACAAAATATTTTGAGATGGGGGTCAATATGTATAATTTTTGGGGGTCCTTGACATGAAAAAATATATACTAATATAGAAACATACGTTTTTCAGAATACTGTTGGGATTTATGAAGACATTTGTAGAATCAGCTTCAGGTCTTAATGGGTTAAAACAAATCGAACTTGCGAATCAACATTAAAACCACACAGGTTTTTCTCAACCACGTACATAGCTGCTGCTGTAAATAGCCAATCTAAATGATCTAAAACAATCTACAATGATCCAATGCGTTGTGAGCTGATAGAGAGCTGCTATCTTTTGCTATTTTCTAAAAGTTTGAGAGAAAAAAAAGGAAAGTGTTATCGGATTTCAATCCAACAAGAATCACTTTGTCATGTTAATGGCTGTCGGTCTGACTACTCACTGCCAGGTACTGGTTTCCAATTAGCCTGCTTCGACGCATTCAACAAACTAGGCTCCCGGGGCAAGGCAATATCCGTTTGACGATCGGAGAGATGCACCTCAATCGAGTCCACCGCGCTCTCTTATCTCGCTTGCTCTCTCGTACGCAGATAGAATCATTGGAATTGATTCTCTGTGGTGCCAGAGAGGCAGACAGACGTCTCCAGCAGAACACATCAGTGCACGAGGCAGAAATCTCTCAGTCTGACGTTCAAAGCTGGTACCTATAAAAGTAATCCTCAAAAAAGGACCGCACTGAATCAGTTGCAATGATGATGAAAAAAATGATAGTTCGATTCGGTTCAGTATCCCCAGGTGCCTAAGAGTAATCCTCGAATCCAAATCGATACACAAAACAAACTTTGACCTCAGGCCGTGTGTCGAGAACCTCCACTTCGCTCACTCGGTGCTTTGTATGCGTCAATGCACCGTGGCTTGACTGGCCTCAAAGGGCAATAAAAACTACTAAAAGTGTGACGGTACATCCCCTCGGTCGTAAAAGTTCCCCTTTATGCCCGCCTCTTTGCCATATATAACATAATAGACTGCCCATGCATGCACACGTAAGTTAAGCACACACGCGGTCGTGCACACATGTCCGCTGTCCAAGCGGCTAACAGTAAAGAGCCTTCCTTAAGATGCTAACGGCGCTAGATTTATTAGCTGATGAGCACGCTCGGGCGCATCCAATATGAGAATTGATTATGGCGATAAAGTGTGCTACTGGCCGCCAAGGCCCCCGCCGCTCCACGTTCCACTTGGGGAAGTACTAATAAAGATTTGAACCTGGTGTGTCTGAGTGAGGACTGCTGCTACATGTATAACCAGCTTTCGCCCCTGGAATCATAAATACACCACATCTCCATAAATCGCGATCAATAGGCCTCAAGTCCTGAGTCATCTAGTCTTAACCCCTTAAGCCTGATTTTTTGGTCGTATGATGGTGTCGTGCTGCGAAAATAGCCGATTGCGACGCGCTTGTAGATCGGTTCTTTCCGGCGCACAGCACTGGTGTGCAATGGAGTAAATTCGGACTAAAGGTATTGCACTATATTGCACTATTTTCAAAGCCTGATCCAACCCTACAACCCCTCCCGCTCACTCAGAGCTCAGAGGATTAAGAGTGTCTGCTAAATGCGTCTGCTAAATGCCCAAATTGTAAATTGGGCATTTAGGACAAAGCTATTTTAATTATATATTATGTATATTTTCACTTATCATGGCCAAAATAGTGCATGATTTATATAATGTTTTTGTGAGCCAAAAATAGCCGATCGGCCACTGGCGTACGACTAGGACTAGGCTATTTTTTAATTATTATTTTCAGCGATAATGACACACTCAAAAATAGGGATGTCAGAGTTCATTTGGTTAAGAGTGGCGATTAGATGGCACAGGTTTGGTGTAGGATAAATACATTTCGAGTACCACCGTGCCGCCACCACAGCGATGGAACGTCTTTAGGGAGGCGAGGATCTAAAGAAAAAAGCAGAACGAGCACGCCTTCTGTGATCACTCGCTGTATGTGTGCAACGTCAGTGTGTTGTCTCTGTTCTGTCCTTGATTGTGTTTGACATGTCTGTGTGTTGTGTGTTAATCAATTGCTTGTGTTAACACCTACTTTGTTCGTTCACTTTGTGTGTCTACTTAAAAACAGAAGATATTTAGAACACTGGAAATGAGCTTGGTTCAGATCAGAAGATGGCAGACTCCACTTTGGGAGCTTGCTGCATATTCCGCTCGCATTTTTGATCAGAATGAAATGAAAAGACGGTCAACGACGCTTTAGTGCTTCGAACAATGCTCGATGGGCATAGTACCACATCAGGTTAACCTTTGAAGGAGAGAAAGTCTTGCTAAGAGATTTTAATCCATTCCAAATTAAATGTCTCCTCAGAAACAAAGGAGTACAGTACGTGCTTGTGCTGTTGATTTGTTGAACTCGTACAAGACAGCAAGATTTATTGTGGTTTTGGGGGGAACTTTCCCTGCTTACCTCAAGGCAGACAAACTCACGGATGCCTTTTGTTATGTCTCTGTGTTTAGTTTGAGGGTATGCTGAAGTGAGTTCATCCTAGTTCACTTAGTTTTTCACTGTCTATTGGATCAAGTAGCTCCTTTCAGAAGTAGAGAAATAGACCTTCATAGCTGCAGGTTTTAATACTTAGTTTGTGCTCATTTTTATGGCGTGCACGTGGCTCTGTAGTGGCTTGAATTGCGCTGAAACCTTGGTGGAGTCATACATTATAGATATACATGAAAAGATAGTGCACGCACAATCCACGTGAATGCCCAGGTGCAGGACAAACAGGCAATTCAACAAAAAGAAAATAGAGTCCAAGCCCCGCTTTTTTATTTATTGCGGTGTCAACGTTTCGATCAGTTCAGATCTTCATCAGGACTTTGCGAAGTACCGGTGTACGGACTCTATTTTCTTTTTATACATCCTAGACATGTGGTAGATCCACATTGGAGCCAGACAATGACAATTGTCATTGTTTTTGACAATGACAATTGTCATCGTCTTGCGATTATGTTATAAATCCTTACAAGGAGCCTACTTTAGCTTTGAACTGTGTTTTCTGAAATTTGCATATCTCTATGCATCTGCTGTGACTGATTGATATAATCTCAGCTACTTGATCCTATAGACATCAAATACGAGCTAAACTAATCGTTCAAAAGAGTTTGTCTAACTATCCCTATATCATTTCTGAATGAGCTTTCATTAGAGATACTGTTATGCAAATCACCCACTCACCGTTAAAGGTGAACTGCCAACATACTTTATCCACACCGAAATTAAAACGAGAATTCATTTCCAGACAAAAATGTTTTAGAGAGATGCTAATTCAAAAGGAAAAGGTCCTGGATTCTCATGTGACATTCAGGTTGGCTCTTTGGCATAAGGCTCAGACAAGAGGATGCATTGATTTATCTGGTAGCTGCACAAACAATTCTTAATAAATATGAATTATCATCATTTATCTTAATTGAATGAATACCACTCTGGGAAAAGAGCCGTCCCAATAGCATACACAATCCATGGTATTATCCGTAAATAGTCTTCTCCTTTTTGTCACTGTCATTGTCCCACATGTATTGAATGATGTCAACATGTCTGTGAGGAAACCAAAAGAAAAGCCGGCACAACAGCTTGTTGTTCCACCACATTTCGTCAGGCTGAAGACCAAACACGGTGGAAAAACGTGTTTGTGTTTTGCACAGTAAATATGGCAGTGGTGGAAGAAGTACTCAGATATTTTACTTAAGTAAAAGTAGCAATAACACCATAGAAAAATACTCTGTTACAAGTAAAAGGCCTGTGTTCAAAGTGTTACTTGAGTAAAAGTACAAAAGTATTGGCATCAAAATATACTTAAAGTACCAAAAGTAAAAGTACTGTCATTTTTCAAAATAGCCGATCTACAAGCTCACAACGCGTCGCATCGCGACGCGTTGTGAGCTTGTAGATCGGCTATTTTCAAATAGCCTATGTATAAAATAGGGCTAAAGTGGTTAATATATGTTTTATAATATAATCATTTATATCTGCAAAGTAACTAGTAACTAAAGTTTTCAAATAATTGTAGTGGAGTAAAAGTACAATATTTGCCTCTGAGATGTAGTGGAGTAGAAGTAAAAGTATTGCAAATTGGAAATACTCTAGCAAAGTAAAAAGTAACTCAAAATTGTATTTAAGTACAGTACTTGAGTACACGTATTTAGTTACTTTACACCACTGAAATATGGTGGAGCAGCGTCATTCATACTTAGTCACGCTCCAGTGTTGCGTGCGGAAATAGCTTGTAGCTTGTAGATCTGCTATTTTCGGCACGTGACACTGACTGACGTGCAATTATAAATATTGTTGTGCGGACTTTTCTTTCATTGTTGTCTTTGTAACTTGTTTTTGTCCCGCGCATCTAAAATTGTGCGTAACATTTATGTTTTATATTATATATGTGATGTTCTGTGTGTTTGTGTGTCCTCCTGTACTGGCTTGTGTTGCTTTGCTAACCTTGTTATTACAGCAAAGATCCGTGGGGTAGGTGGGTATAGGTGTGATACTTCATCTTACCACTTGGTGGTGAGGTGGTAAGTAAGAGCCAGGTGATAAATGTCTACCTGATGGAGCATTTCTTTACTGGTATGGCCATAGAGGACAGAACTTTAACCGAACAAACTAGGGTTCCTTTGGATAATAGAGAATAACGTTGCTGGCGTGCAGAAACCTCTTATCTCCATATACATTTATTTTTTTCGTAAATTAACGGCTTTCATGCTACAGCGTCACACAAAAGCATCAAAAGCAGTAGAGCCGCAAGCTCGTTTTGAGCTTGTGGATCTGCTACGTTTGTTGCTTTTGAATTTGAACCCTGAAAAGTAACAGTTTTGGACATATGAGGTTTCCACCCGACAGAGACGATAAAATAGTCTTGAATAGGATACATCAATTTAAAGGAATACTTCACTTTATATCAATTACTTACTCCACGACGCCTTGAATTCACAGAGAATTTTAGTTTTTGTCGCATCCCTTCATGATGAAGGAAGAATCCAAAAACAAAAAAAATACATTTTGAAATTTAAATCGACTGGAGGCCAAGATTAACAACAGCAAAACGGCATCACATTTTTTAAACTCCCACACAGCTCTCGCAGAATAATCCAGCTTCCAGTTACACTGCAATTTTTTCTCAACCGAACACATTTCCTGGATAAAATAGTGTCACGCACGAATGAAGAGCATGCCTGGGTGAGCGCATGTGTGTGTGTGACCTCAGTTTGTGTTGAAACCCACGCACACACGCCCTGAGCACGCTCCTCGCCCGCTCACGCATCAGACTGTTAACACCAGAAGAGTTTTAAATAATAAAGTTCATACTGGGAGAGTTGTGTGAGGGTTTTTTATTTTATTTTAAAACGGTTTTATTTTACAGTTTTAAAACAATGTCATATCATTTTTTCATGATACAATTCAACGTGTTGTCTGGTAGGAATTTCATAAATAAATAAACAAACAAACAAACAAACATTGTACCTCAAGAATGGGACCACATGAAGCATAATGGTAGTAGTTTCTGAATTCATACAGTACTGCATGGAAAGGTCTATGTTTACAACTAGTACATGCAGAGTATCTACTCAGATACTGTATCTACTCAGAGTCTAACAATATTTTGAATCTGTTTTTTGGGCAACTTTGGGGAACAGGCTAGCACAGAGAATTTGATCAACCACTGTAAATCTGTTGCTGGTGATTTATCAACGATTGATGCACTGTTCTAAACATGCAACGCATTTTAGGTTATTATTAATCAACACAACACCGGCACAGCACGGATGATAACCATAAATTGCAGGGAAACAACATACAACAATGTACGATAATGACTTCTAACCGTCACAATAAGATCATACTGTACATACAGTACACCACCTTGCTCTCCATATTAGTGTCCTCCCAGTTCCAATAGTTTGAATCCTTATTGTTGATTATACATTACTGATCCTCTGTGTTCCTCCATCAGGGATTCCAAGGAAAGACCGGCCCTCCAGGCCCAGGCGGAGTTGTGGGTCCCCAGGTAAGAGGAGTGTATTATTAGTATTATTATTAAATAATAACAATAATGATTATTATTATTATTATTATGTTCCAAAATTCAATATGGTCAGACTACAGAAGTCTTTTGTTCATCAGTGAGCCCGGCCAAGGGCCATTAGAACAATGAAGGACATTACTGCTCTTGTCTTCATGTTTTTCATGTATTTCATTTGTTATTTTTTGTCATATCAACTGTGAATATTATGTGTTGCATATGGGGCTGCTCTATCGCAAGACAAATTTCATTTTTACCAAACGACTAAAAATCCCCTCACACATTTTTGCAAAACTACAGACTTTTTTACAATTATGTTTAGTTTTTTAGTTTTTTTTCCTTTCATGTTATTGAGAGTTTTTGAGTAGCCTTTGAACGCCACCTGATCCCGAGGGAAGGGGAAATACAACCCAAATGTCTCTTTGCCTTTGTTACGTTGGAACTGCAACTGATTTGTCACACCATGTTGGTGATCAACTATAGGGACCCACTGGAGAGACTGGTCCCGTTGGTGAGAGAGGCCACCCTGGACCCCCGGGCCCGCCTGGAGAGCAGGGTCTTCCTGGTACCGCTGGCAAGGAGGGATCAAAGGTGAGTACATTTGGCTCTCGTGGCCTCCTTATGCACAAAGACAAAGAAAATGTTGCATTTTATCAACACTTTACAGTTAACAGATGAGCATTACTGTTTACGAGGAGCTCCCTCAGTTGTGTTTTTTCATAAATGAATGCCCTACTTCGTCATACTACACAGTGTTACACAAAAGTAGCAACGTGAAAAGTACAAACAAGAGTTTGTGACTAAATGATAACTACTGGCAGTGTTGCCAGATTCTGTGAGAGAAACAAGCAACCGGGTCTAGGAAAACAAGCCCAAAAGAAGCGACTATGGGCCACATGAGCACTTTAAACATATGCATCAGCTATTTGAAAACAGCCGATCTACAAGCTCACAACGCGTCGCGATGCGACGCGTTGTGAGCTTGTAGATCTGCTGTTTTCAAATACAATCTTGGGGGGAAATTATGATAAGCAGATCTGGCAACACTGACAACTTGGATCCATTGGAATATTCCATTCCCTGAAAAGTAACTGTTTCCCACCCGACAGCGGAGACATGCAATTCCACTGGGATCCTCCACCGGTGTGGGGAGGCAGTTGGCTCAGAACACAATTTTAGACAATATATATAGTGGAGGTCCCTGCTTCATCTCTCTCTCTCAGCTAAGGGGTCCTTGGCCCTTGCCCTAGAGAATATACTGCAGCTGAGCAATCAGCGCAGGCTTCACACCCCCTCTGGGTACAATCCCATCACCCAGGGCAAATAAAGGCTGGGTTATGGGGTAAATATAGACAGATATACTAGAAGAGTGTGCAGAAAAACACAAAAGTAAAGAAACTTAAAGATAAAGATAAAGAAAACGTTATTGTCCATTATATTTATCATGGAATTGAAATTTGCCTTTGGCACACTGGCATCCAGTATACAAACAATAAAAAACACAACTAATACATGAAATACACAAATGCAATAAAACACAATATACAATACATTCCCATAACAGCAAAAGTGATCATGGGCTTGGGATTGGATGCTAGAGTTATTCTAAAATGCTCTTGGGTAGAGCCATCGTAAACCTGAATTGCCTTTTTTGGTTATTTTGGTCACTTCAAGGCTATTATCTGTCAAAGGTGATTCTTGATTAAATATGTTAATTACTGAACTGGTTGAATACAACTGTCGAAATATAGCAACAAATTCCCTCTAAAAACCAAAAGCCTGTATGAACACCACAACTAAGCGTTACTATCATCAATTTCAGCATAGTTTATACAATAGCAGGTTGACCACTGACCTTGCACATGCATTGGCTGAGTTTCGAGAAGTGGCTTGTTGAATTCCCTCCCCGGTCGGCAATTGAACATCCATTAAAGTGGAGACAGCGGCCATTTTGTAGAAGGATTGGGCTTTATTCAAACCCTTTACCCCCGACTCCCTAGACTACTCGGGTGTCCCAGCTCTCTCTGTCTCCACCCTTCATGTTCTCTCCATCTTCCCAAAGCAGACAGTTTAATCAAGTCCACGGGCGCTAACACCATGGCCCCCCCTGCCACTCTCCGAGCCCCCACACATCCTCTCCTGTTCGCCTAGAACCCCTTGCATCAGTATGCCAGACAGACAGGGCATCTGCTCCATAGAACCCAAATCTTCTATTCTCTTCAGCTTCCCTGTCTGCAGATAGTCAGCATGCCAATACACAAAGAAAAAGGGGGGGGGGAACGAAATAAAGAAGCTCTAAGTAGCTTTTCTTTCTCCTGAAGTAAGCTGTCATCGTCTTTTTGGAAACAGAATGAACAAAGCGTGACTACGGTGCCCTGGCACAGCTGTTATTAGCCGTGTTTGTGTTTGCTCTACAGCTGCAGCACAACTTTTCCCCCACAGTCCTATTGTCAGACACATCAAATTGGAAGATACTATGGCAGTGTGTTGGGTAGGATAAGGCTCGCGGATGGAAAGTACGATCATTGCAACTTTTTCCAACCTCATTATAATGGAAATGAACGCTTTGATGTAGGCAACATTCTACTATTCTGTGAGATGATGGTCTTACAGTTAGTTAGGATTCTGGATTTTACCTCTTAAAACTAGCGTATGTTGTGCTCTTTTCATCATACCGGGGCCATAGCTTGAGGATAGAACACCTGCAAGTTTTCGGAGGAACATTGTGTGGCTTATCATTTGAGAGCAATGCGTCACCATGTTTTTTGATTATAGCTGAAAACCTCCATAATGCCGGGGTGCGGAGACATGGCTAATGCATCTGCAGAATACACGCCTCAGAATAATCGCAGCTAATGGTCCATTAAAATGAATGTCTGCCACCGAATGAGCAGTTTTCCCCCGGTGGGCTTGCAAAGAAGACATTAGCATACATTTTGCTGTCTTATTCTTGGAACTTAGAGCTATACCCATTCATATTACACACGACATCATTAGGAATGTGCTACGTTGCATATCCCCGTACATTTGTATACTTTATACCGGGGTGGTTTTCAAACTGTTTGTGCCCAAGGCACCTGCATTCATGGTCGAAAATTGCCAATCTACAAGCTCACCATGCGATGCCGCACGTTGTGAGCTTGTAGATCTGTTTTGTTGAGAGCTTGTAGATCTATTTTGTTGTGAGCTTGTAAACTTTTTCTTAAATACAATTTAAGTGGTTAATATGTTTTTGTGAGTGCGCACGATGCACTGATATAGTAAATTAAACGATAATTAATTAATCGGCTGGTGGGGGGAGTGTAGCGCCCAGGATCACTTAGAAAATTGGCTCCGGGTGGGAAAAGAAAGTTACAAAATCGTGGGATAAAAGTTTAGAAAAAAACCCGATAATTAATCACTTCTCGTATTGTATATCTTCTCTGTCAGATGGAAACCGTGTTTCGAGCTTGCATACCTACTTTTGATTCTTTGGTGTGACGTTGTAGTATGATCAAGTAGGGCATTCATTTACGAAAAAATGTAAAGTTAGAAGTTGGAGATAAGAGGTTTCTGCCCGACAGCAACGGTATATTGAAATTGTCTCAGCAAACCGTTGGCGGGGGAACCGCTACTTTGTTGCAGGATAAAACCTGCAGGCTTGAACGGCACATCATCTCTAATAACGCGACATGTACTTGTCTCCCCTTTTGCGTCTATAGGGAGACCCAGGACCCCAGGGAACAGCCGGTAAGGACGGTCCTCCAGGTCTACGAGGATTCCCCGGAGAGAGAGGTCTACCTGGTGCCACGGTAAGATAGTGCTCCACCTGCACCTGCACCTTATCCATCAATGGTTCCTCCCCCCTGTTGCATGTGTTCACTGCTAGTGGGAGAGGCGACAGAACATGCAGTGGTGGAAAGTAACTAAGTACATTTACTTAAGTACTGTACAATTTTGAGGCGTTTGTACTTTACTTGAGTATTTCCTATTTCAAATACTTTTACTTCTACTCCGCTACATCTCAGAGGCAAATATTGTACTTTTACTCCACTACAATAATTTGAACACTTCAGTTACTAGTTACTTTGAAGATTTTGATTATCATTACAAAACAAACATGCATTAACCACTTCAGCCCTATAAACATTTCGTCCATTTGAAAATAGCCAATCTACAAGCTCACAATGCGTCGCGATGCGACGCATTGTGAGCTTGTAGATCTGCTATTGTCAAAAGATTGTTATACATTTTGAGAACTTGAAATGGGACATTCTGCATTAATGAGTACTTAAACTTTTGGTACTTTAAGTACATTTTGATGCCAATACTTTTGCACTTTTACTCAAATACATTTAGAATTCCGGACTTTTCCTTCGTAACAGAGTATTTCTCCATTGCAGTATTGATACTTTTACTTAAGTACAAAATGTCAGTACTCTTTTTCCACCACTGACAACATGGCCGTCGCAACAAATGAACAGGGTCCCATTCAGACCTATTCACTTCATTAGAGTCACCCGTATAGAATTCACTCGCAGCAATCAGTAGGAAATCCAAAGTGACGCGCTACAAATGAACAGGCATGCTGGGGGTATTGCTCCGCCGCCGCAATGCATCATGGTCCCTCCCATTTCTCCAATGGGGAATTGTGGGACAGGATTTCATTTATAAAATCCCTGCTCGGTTCAATTCAAGACCCGGCTTCTATTCCTTTTCTCTTTTTTTTCCCGGTTCGGGAGGATAAGGGGGTGAAAAGTTATTTGTTTGTCTCTGCATGCATTATTTACTCAATGAATTATTGAATGGAAAATGTCAGCAATTAGAGTGTGTGGCTGGTGGGAATGAATGGACCAATGAAAGGGCCATCGCACTCCGCCTGCACCTCCCAAGGTCAGTCAGCCTCCTCTCTGCAGGCCCGGGCTGATTGTTTTTCTGCCGCTGTAATTTACTCTCTTGCTCACAGCCACTACTCGGCAGGGACTCATTACAGAGACCTCCGTGTGTGCCCTCGCGGCTCGCCGGGTTACTGCTCGCACGCTCGCACACATGCATGCACGCAGGCAGGCACACACACCCACAGGCGTGCATGCGAGTCATGCACGGTCATGCAAATGCAAACAAGTGGTACATTTGAAAACACAGTACAAATTACATGCAAAATGACACAAACGGATAAGCACCCTAAAGGGCTTGCTATATACTTTGTTGCGTGTGGTGTCCTGCACTGACAATTTAGCAGATCTACAAGCTCACCACGCACCGCGCTGCCACGCGTCGTGAGCTGGTAGGTCGGCTAATTCCGGCCTGCAACACTGGAGCTCAATTAAGTATTGTATCCGGCTTTATGCCTTCACAGTATGAGGTCACAGACAGACCTATACTGTATACATATATCTCTCACACACACACACACATTTTAGATTATTTATTTCAGTACTCCTACTTTATTGTGCGTTTGATGAGAGGGGCCTGTGGGCGGTATATGAGCCAATAAATTCTATTAATAAGTCTTCTGCATAGCAGGGGGAAAAAGAACAACTAACCTTTCAGCTCACTTAGTTCTCTCTGTCCTAACTCTGCTTCTCTCCTTCTAACTCGCCTTCTCTCTCCAGTGGTGGAAAAAGTACTCAAATGTTTTACTAAGTAAAAGTATCAATACTGCAATGTAGAAGTACTCCGTTACAAGTAATAGTCCGGAATTCAAAATGTACTTGGTATCAAAAGTATTGGTATCAAAATGTACTTAAAGTACCAAAAGTAAAAGTACAAAAATTTTGAAAATTGCTCACAACGCGTCGCGATTCGATGTGTTGTGAGCTTGTAGATCTGCTATTTTCAAATAGCCGAGGTATAAAATAGGGCTAAAGTGGTTAATGTATGTTTTATAATGTAATAATGTATATCTGCAAAGTAACTAGTAACTAAGTTTTCAAATAATTGTAGTGGAGTAAAAGTACAATATTTCCCTCTGAGATGTAGTGGAGTAGAAGTAAAAGTACTGATTTTGTAAATACTCCAGTAAAGTAAAAATTCCTCAAAATTGTACTTAAGTACAGTACTTTGGAAAATGTACTTAGTTAATTTACACCACAGTAACTCTCCTGCTTCTCTCCTTCCAACTCTCCTTCTCTCCTCCTAACTCTCCTTCTAACCCATCTCTCCTTCGAATAGCTTTTCTCCAACTCTGTCTCTCCTTCTAACTCTGTCTCTCCTTTTAACTCCCTGTCTCTCCTTCTAACTCTGCTTCTCTCCTCCTATCTCTCCTTCTAACTTTCCTCCTCTCCTTCTAACTCTCCGCCCCAGACTGTGCTCCGTATAAGACTCCATTCTCTTCCCCTTTTGTTTGTTTCTAATGTTCTCATCTTCCCTCCCTTTAAAACTTTATCTCTCTCTTTCTTTTTTCTGTCTCTCCCTTTCCTGTCTGACTCCCTCAATAACTCTCTCTTTCCCTTTCCTCTCTTTCTCCCTCAATCTTTGCAATGTCTCGATCACAACCCCTCCTCAGCGCTCAATAGCTGTCCACAAGGCCAATTAATGCTGGCAAAGATATCATTTTGTACTGTATACGACGAGCAATCAGTTAACTGAGGGTCTGCTTTTTGGACCGTTTCCACGCACACTTTATCGATGACCTTTTATAGACGCGGGCCAGCGGTTTAACTGGCGGGCGTCGATAAAGATGATTTTTATTTTATTTTTATTTTTTTAAATCTCTAAACATCGTGCTGAGTCTTTAACCCATTGAGACCGGCCGGGATCGCATCTGTGTAATTTTGCCGCGCTATGAGCTTGTAGATCTGCTATTTTTTGAAAAATCTTGAAAATGCGCGCAAATCTATATATATAAGTATAATATAATACTTTTGAAAGCGAACGTTTGTAACTCAAATCTTTGCTTCTGGGGGGGGTCCCTGGAACAACATATTTTTACAAATATTCGCAAAAGAAATATGTATTCAAGATTTGCACACATTTTCACGATTTTTCAAAAAATAGCAGATCTACAAGCTCATATATATCTGATATTTTTCCGAATAGCCAAATAAATCTTAAAATGACACAGATCTCGTTCCCGGTCTTAATGGATTAATGCACTAGCGGCACATTTCCGATGATGTATGGGCTCGAGAGTGAAGCCGATGACGGAGCATGTCGACGGGCCGTCCGCGATCGTAATGGCCTCGCTTGACCCAAATGAAGTGTTTTGAGTGCAGCCGGGTATAACGCACTGCAGCCCCCGAGGCTTATGTTTGATTGATGAGAGCCGTGCCACAAGGGGCACGATGATGTCTCTAGGGATGGGACTTTATCCGACGCATCATACAGGTATTACAAGTGCGTGCATTTTTATTTAGTTTTTTTTTAAGGGGCGACAGAGCCTTTTAAACAGCAGTGTTCTACCCTCTGGGCTATACACAGAGGAAATAAATCAGCAGAGAGCAAATTCGTACGTATCTCCAAAAGTAAAACAGAGGATGGCTTTTATAGTTCGTCTTTTTGGGTCACACGTTTTTTTTTTGCACCTGGAGTCCCTTTGGGCATTGTCCGTCATTATTGTCAAAATTGTTTGGGAAAACAATTCGAAAATCTATAATGTATCGTGATGCAAAGCTTGTACTGTAGATTTTCAATATTTGTGCTTTTTTTTTTTGTTGGTATTTCACAATACGGGGGCCCCAGCCGCAGGCCCAAGGGCATGGAAAGCCTTGGGAACCCCACTTTGAGGCTGACTCACTCGTAGTGCTGTGAACCACACTTCTTGTTGCCGTCTTATGAATCCTCCATAATCCCTAATGTGTTCTTGTTCTCTCTCTAGGGTCCATCTGGTCTGAAGGGAGGAGAGGGACCCCAAGGTCCATCTGGCCCTGTCGTAAGTATACCGCCAACAAACATGCGTTACCTCTCCGAATTGTGCATTCTAAATAGGGCTGGGCCATATATCAATATCATAATGATATCATGATATAGATACCTTGGGATTTTGAATATCGTAATATAACGATACGGTATAAGTATCGTTCCTGGTTAGTATCTTTCACTTTTCCTATTTTATACTTTCAAGAATGGTCATAAATTGATATTGAGGTATTTAGTCAAAAATATCACAATATTTGCCCCAGCCCTAAGTTAGATTTTTCTTGTTTCACAATGAACATTTTGTTTATGTTTCTCTTTCACACCAGGGTTGTTTGTCAAATTCCTTAGTTTTGCATTGAAATAGATTTTTTTTTGCTGGGTGTTGTTAGCTGTACCTATTTAGTTTGCAGTTTGGTAAAAAGGTTTTATGTTCTTTGGAGAAGGGCCTCCAATATAGAACCCAAGCACTAGAGGGCAGCTGTCTTCCTTTGTCCGGAAAGGTCTATAGAATTCCCACCATCACCAGTTTAACACCATTGAGCAGCTTCATAGTTGCTTTTCTGGTTTCTCAGTGGGAGGTTAGAGGTGAATAAAGGCCTCCTAAGTCACCTAAAAAAAATACACTGCCACTTAAAGTGCCTCTTTAACTCAGAGTATAAATTGACCCTTAAAGGGTTTTGCTGGGTAAGGACTCTTTTTTAGCGTGAGAGTCAGTTTTTTTTTCTTTCTTTTCTCCAAGGTTTGCTGAACATGCATGCCCCTTTCTTTAGACGTGCTCTCATGCGGGTGCTTCCACTATTGGCCACAGAGAGATTAAAGAGAGTTAATGCCTTGCTCTAAGACAGCGGTTCTCAACCTGTGGGTCGGGACCCCGATGGGGGGGTGCCCACATGATTTTGGGGGGTCCCCACTAGACAGTGAAGTGTCAATTTAAGGACTTTTAAGACCTTTTTAATACCTAAAAAAAAGAAGAAAAATGTTCATTACTGCATCAAAAGTAATCGACAAACTATACTATAAAAACTGGTCAAACTTTGGCCAAATTGTCAAATAATATAAGAAAGACCACGTTAAATGTAATGCCTCAAACTCCTACAATTCCAAGTGCTTGTCAGGGTGGGGGGTCCCCCAGTTCAAATATGATTCTTTTTGGGGGGGTCACGGCCTGAAATGGTTGAGAACCACCGCTAATGCCGAGGAGCCGACGAATGCTGAAAGTTGCCACATCCATTTCACAGTAGCTAACTAGATGAGCATTGTAATAATTGGCCAGAATTGCTCCCGTATGGTGTAGTTATAGGATTTGATTCACAGCGGGTTGTCACTGATGACAATTAAACCGCAGAATTATGAGGAGACGTTAGCCATTGCTTAAAAAAAATCCATTTCCACCTAACTAACCAAGCGCCGAGATTCGCGGGAGCACAATAAGACAAATGGAAACTTATTGTGCTCATTATATCCGGTTGAAAAACGTATGTCATCTGTCAGTTTGTTTATTTTTATGAAAGCGTTGGCCTCACTTCACCTCGTCCACTCGGCACAAAGTGATTTGTCTTGCGAGCAACGATGCACTGGAACAGCCGGGGTAGCAAGATTGTTTGCTCAATTACTCCCTGGCACACCCGCCCACGCACACACACACACACACACAGATGGCACAGCGCGCCCATATGGTGTGTGTGGGAATATCCAGTCGACCGGGCACCACAGTATGTCCCTGCAGCCTCGCGAACCGTCACCGCTGTGCCTGGACTCCACTGATCCACGCTGCCTCTGAGGTCGCACGCTCCGCTCCCATTCTTCTGCCTGCCAGTGCCAGAAGACATCTCTCGCTGTCAAATAATCGACAGAGGCTTTTGTTCCCCCAAAAACCCAAAGGTTTCATGCGGGACGGATGCAACCTTCTGTCAGCTTTGCCGTCCAGGCTCGGCTCGGCACAGCCCCCCCCCCCCCCGGCACTCTGTGTGGGCTACATCCAAAAAAAGCCTTTTTTTTATCCACCTGGTCAGAGTCCTACAGTAACAGTGGTTTTAGAAACACAGCTGAGCACACATCTGAATTGGAAAGCGCTCCTCCATATTCACATAATTATGTCAAAGAGCCTGTAATGTAATTCTCACTGTGATCAATGGAGAAAGAGACAAGCGAGTGTCGTGCGTGGGTGCGGAGGAGTGAACTGATAAAAAACCCACTGTGTGTACACCAATGATAGAAGTAGAGAGCGTATAGAGCTGTCGCCTCACAGCTACTGTAGAAGGTCCTGGGTTCGATTCCCGCCGGGGACGCTGTGGGCGCTGGGGGCGTGTTCTCTCCTCCGTCAGGCATCAGTGCCCATACCCTAGGTGGGGTTGGCGAAAGGGCCTCTCTGTGTGGAGTTTGCATGTTCTCGGCGTGTCCCCCTAGGGTAAGTACCCTCACAAAAAACATGCTAGTAATCCAGTAATCCTGGTCTCTATACTGCCTCCCCCTGGTTGGAATAACGTGTTCCTTCCACGCAGCTACGTCCAACCGGGGAAACTCCCCCCCTGTCGGGTGATAAGAAGCGGCCTGCTCAATCCTCATGCGTTGAAGGAAGCATGAGCTCAGTTAGGGGCTCTCCCCAGGCTGGCAGAGGGCGAGTAGCGCCCAGGATTACAAGCTTAGGCATTGGCGCTGGGTGAAAAAATAGAGTTACAAAAATCGTGGGATAAAAATGTTGTTAAAAAAAGAAGAAGAAGGAGAGAGCGTTCACAGTGAGCGCTGAGCCTGAACTGCTAAAAGTCGCCATAGATCGGCCCGGCTGGCCTCTTGCATTGGTCCAGGGTTTTTATAGATTTAGGAAACCAATGAACCCCTGTATCTGGGTATCAGGAGCCAGCAGCAGTCTCAATAAAAATCGACTATAGCGAACGGTCGGGGCTGCCTTCCTTCCTCACAAACGTGTTCCCATCTTAACCTCAACGATCTCGCCGGAGCGCGGCGAGAGCCGTGACCTCGGGCTTTCACTTAGTGTTCTGATCAATCCTCGGTGCTGACTGCATCACTGCTATCTCCCACATCTCTCTCTCTCTCTCTCACTCTCTGTCTCTCTCCCTTTTAACCCATTCAATCCGGGAACATTTGAGATGTCTTTGGCTATTCAAAAATAGCAGATCTACAAGCTCATAGCGCGGCACCAAGTGCCGCGCTATGAGCTTGCAGATCTGCTGTTTTTGAAAAATATTGAACATTTGTGCAAATCTTTGAATACATATATTTTTTGAAACAACATTTTTAACTAAAATCTTTGCTTCTGGGGGGTCCCTGGAACTAAATATTTTATAATTACATAATGCATCATTTTGGTTGTCCTTGACGTGAGCTTGTATATCTGCTATTTTTTTAATAGCCAAAGAAATCTAAAATGACAGATACGTTCCCGGAGTGAATGGGTTAATGTCCAACACGGCTAGTAGCTGATAATAGACATGGCTTCCATGGCTTTGACACGACTTAAAAGCAACCCTGTTTGCTACTGCCCACCTCTTCACATTTTCAGTTGATTTGGCAGATTTTACACAGTACATATTTGATGGAGATGCGCTCTACTAGGAAATTGCGCCGTGAAGTGGACGTGACACAGTCTTAATTCATTAAATAATTAGGAGAGGCTCCTCTGCTGTCTGGAATCTCTGCTAGGTCCTCACCTCCCTCTCTCTCTTTGTCCGTCTCTCCTTTTAAATGTACAAGCCGGACAGCTAATGGGTTTCTGAAATAGCAGCCTTGCTTTGGTAGACCTTGAAAGCAACCTCGTTAGCTACTGCGTGCCCACCTTTTCACTTTGTCCATGTCTGTGTAGGTGGGTTTTTGCAGGTTAATTATTGATGAACTAATAGAGGCTCCTGCTTGCCGTTTATCCTCTATTTCCTTGCTCATCTTGTTTCTCTCTCTCTCTCTCTCTCTCTCTCTCTCTATTTCTCCCTCTCTCTCTCTCTATCTTTCTCTCTCTCACACACACACACACACACACACACACACACACACACACACACACACACACACACACACACACACACACGCACACACACACGCACACACACGCACACACGCACACACACGCACACACACACACACACACACACACACACACACACACACACACACACACACACACACGCACACACACAATTTACACACACACAGGGTTCGCCTGGTGAGAGAGGAGCCGCTGGTGCGGCCGGTCCAATTGGTCTGTCCGGTAGAACTGGTCCCCAGGGACCCCCAGGACCTGCTGGAGAGAAAGGAGCACCTGTAAGTACATCGTTTCTTTCCCCCCCAGTGTCCCGTCCACAACACACACAGAGAAAACTAGACCCCGGCGAAAGTAAATGTCACAACTCGCACCGCAAGCACGTCATTTTGCTTCTGCTGTGCTGCATTTCATTTAGTTTTTCTCAGTATATAACGAAAATGTGTGTGTGTGTGTGTGTGTGTGTGTGTGTTCTCTTTCTCTCTCTCTAGGGTGAGAAAGGGCCTCAAGGCCCAGCCGGTCGTGACGGTATCCAAGGTCCTGTCGGTCTGCCCGGCCCTGCCGGACCCCAGGGCCCCCCTGGAGAGGACGGTGACAAGGTCAGTGTCGGTCCCCTCAACCCCCCACCCCCTCCCCCCTCCATCCACTGTGGAACCTGTTTTCCACCTCCTTTTCCAGACCAACACTGGGGACGTGTTTACTGGGGGTTAAAGCACAATGTAGATCAATCTTCATCTCTTTGTTTTTCACGCACGGACCTTCTGTCACTGTCTTTGTCCTTGACAGTGGTGGTGGTGCCTTTTTTCTTACTTTAACCCATTAAGACCTGAGTCCTAACGCTTAGAAAAATGTATGTATTCTAAGATTTGCACACATTTTCAAAATAAATAAAAAATGGCAGATCTGCAAGCTCATAGCGCGGCACTCGGTGCCGCGCTATGAGCTTGTATATCTGCTATTTTTGAATAGCCAAAGAAATCTAAAAATGACATAGATGCGTTCCCGGTCTTAATGGGTTAAAGGTAGCAATACTACAATATAAAAATACTCTGTTACAAGTGAGAGTCCTCCATTAAAATATTTTCTTGAGTAAATTTATGAAAGAATTGACATAAAAAGTACCATTGTCAAAGTACTAATTTTTCAAAGTTTGTACAATTATTTTTGAAAGTAGCAGACCTACAAGCTCACAACGTTTAGCCTCACGACGCGTTGTGCGCTTGTAGCTCGGCTATTTTCGATTAGCCAGAGTATGAAACAGGGCTTAATTGGTTACTATATTAATAATCTAAATGTGCAAACTAAAGCCGTCAAATAATTGCCGTGGAGTAAAAAGTACAAGATCTTCCTCTGAGATGTAGTGGAGTAGAAGTATAAAGTATAGAAAAAATCTAAATACTCAGTTACTCGAAATACTTAGTTACTTTCAACGACTGGTCCTTATGTAATCAGAAGCATAGCGGTGAATGTAATCACATGTATTAACTCGCTTGATTGCTGCCCATGACAACACAATCATTGTCAGCACAGATAATGGAGCCATTTTCGTATGTTATATAAGATGGATCCCCCCTCCCCCACCCCCAACACCACATTGAAGACTTCCTATAAACTGCTCTCATTCTGAAAAGAATGCGTGTTTATGAGACCATTTTGTGTGTGTTTGTGTGTTGTTTTTAGGGAGAGGTTGGAGAGCCCGGTCAGAAGGGAAGCAAGGCTGACAAAGGAGAACAGGTATGATGAACACAGCGGTGGAAAAAGTACTCCAATGTTTGGCTATTTTCAAATAGCCTAGGTATAAAAAAGGGCTCAAGTGGTTAATGTACGTTTTATAATGTAATAATTTATATCTGCAAAGCAACTAGTAACTCAAGTTTTCAAATAATTGTAGTGGAGTAAAAGCACAATATTTGCCTCTGAGATGTAGTGGAGTAGAAGTAAAAGTACAGACAATTGGAAATACTCCAGTAAAGTCAAAGTACCTCAAAACTGTACTTAAGTACAGTATTTGAGTAAATGTACTTAGTTACTTTACACCTACTGTGATGAAGTGAACCTCGTCCCAACCCCAATCTCCTGCTACTCTATTATGCATGTTCTCATTCAGTAGTATAGTGACACCAATGCAAACACAGAATCTCAATTAATGCAATGCAGCAGCAATATTGATCCTCATAGGGGATAAATGTCTTTGTAAATCATAGCACATCCAGAAAGAAAAAGTGCATGGTCCAGTAGATCCATAGACAAGCATTAGTGGTTCTGAAATGCCATGTGTGTGATCATTACGTCAATCATTTTCAGTAAGTAGATCCATAAGCAAGGATTAGGGGTTTTGTCATTCTAAGTGTTGCATCATTTATTTGATGAGTCATGGTGATGTACTGGTTGGTAGCCATTGGACAGATCATCTATTTTTGATGACTTTTAATTGAATATAGGGGCAGGTATAACCAGATTTATCTTCTTCCTGCTCCTTTTCATTTGTGATTCTTCATGTAAAAAAATAATGGTTTTTTTTTGTTAAACCATGAATGGAATAAATAAAGATTAAATTAAATGAATTATCGGTCAATAATCTTCCGTTTTGTTCTCCTGTGTTCAGGGTCCTCCTGGTCCAGCTGGTCTACAAGGTCCTATTGGTGCACCGGGTCCGGCTGTGAGTACCACTATCCCAGTGTTGCCATGTCCACTTATTATAAGCAACTTTGGGCTTGTTTTTCTGTGAAGTCGCTTGTGAATGTTGTTAGTTGTGGGTTGCAGGTTGTTTTGTGCTTGTTTTTAAAGTGTAGTTATTTGGGCTTGCTCCCTTTTTTTTTATTATTAGTGTTTAAACCAGTTCACAAGAAATTGCATGTCGAGGACGCCCCAAATTACGTACTTTGCAACTTATGGCTCTTTTCGACTACTAGAACTAAGCAAACCGTACCTTGCTGCAAAACTTCGTATTTCACTGGTTCTGGGTTTGTTTCTGTACGCTAGAGCTCGGTTTCAGATAAACCGGGCTGATTGAAGCTAATGTTTTTATGACGTACCTCCCACTTCAGTGGTGGTACAGGTTATAATTATAATAAATATAATAATACTAACAAAAAAAATCATTGCAGGACTTCACAGGCTCTGGAAAGTGTCAGGGTATGGAAGGTTCTGGGTTACTCTTAGTAGTCAGCAAGAGCCATTACAAGCTATGAATTATCAATGTTGACTATTTAAGCGAACCAGGCAGCAGATATACCGTATCCGCTTCTGCACTGAATTCATTACTCTTCTACACGTCTCTCTGCCTGCTCTGTACAGCATGTTTTACCCTTCCTGCTGTGTAATAATGAAATGTGAAAAGTCTGATTAAAAATGTGTGCGTCTGTCCTCAGGGAGGAGATGGAGAGCCAGGTCCCAGGGGTCAGCAGGGGATGTTTGGACAGAAGGGAGATGAGGGTTCCAGAGGTTTCCCCGGACCGCCAGGTCCCATCGGTTTACAGGTTGGTTGCAACTCATAGACACACACACACACACACACACACGTACATACAACTCGCACACACAACTCGCACACGAACGCACGCACACAAAGTCATTTTTGCTCATATACTTGAAAACCATACATTAAAACCAAGAAACAGCGTATTAGCCAAGAAAGTAGTGTAGTGTGTGTATACATCTTTTCCTGTCTACTTATTTATCACGGTTTAGTTGGTTTCCCTCCATGCATAACAGACAACATTACAAACATCATCATCCGTATATACGTGGTTCCCAAACGTATTAACTTCAAGGACCCACTTAACTCTGGGAGTGTGCAAATGGACACTAAATGCACACTAACGTTTGCACACTCTCTTTGGACCCCACTTTGAGAACCATTGCAGTATATGAGCATCCTTATCGTACTTATCTCCACTGAGGACAAATAGAAACACACTGTTCTTTGTATGTTGTATAAAACAAAACAAAACAAAACAAACAACAACAAAACACAGGTCACCCATGAAGCACCGAGCTGGACAGTCATCTAATTCACCACCTGTTGATGTACAGTATTGATTGGCCCTGCGCTGCGGCTAATTGGATCTGTCGTGTGTACTGTGTTCCAAACGCGGCTCTGACCCCTGTATGATTACAGAGCTCAGCACCACTTCTATTCACCGCCACGCCTGACACGGCTGAAAAGACAGCTAAATGTCCTTTATTCCATCCATTCTCAGCCTGTGAGCTGTGTGGTCACGAGGATGTTGCAAGTGGGGCCCCCAAACAATTGGCAAAACACTTCGATTGTATTGATATTTTAACATTAATAATTACCTTTTTTTCTCTTTAAAACCTTAAAAAAAAAGTTTTTCATTGTGATACTGATGAACGGGAGCTTAAAGCTATACTGTTACCCTAGTTCTATTTATCCAAGCCGGAACACAACCGATTGATGCACGCGGACCACCCACCTGACCACTTAACACGGCAGCCAGTGTTAAGTGGTCAGGTGGGTGGGCCGCAAACACTTTTGAGATTTTTCAAGTGGACCCTATTTCATCACATAATGTCCTATAGTGAAGAAGGACAGGACACTGCATGCCATAGTGCTTATTGTGTTCAGGGAAACACTGTCGGTGGTTATACTTCAAGGTCAGGTCAGCTTTACAGATTAGATCCTCCATGCATACAAAATGCTACGCTGCTACGGCTAATCCTTATGTACCTCAGTGGTGGAAAAAGTACTCAAATGTTTTATTTAAGTAAAAGTATCAATACTGCATTGTAGAAGTACTCTGTTACAAGTAAAAGTCCGTAATTAAAAATGTACTAAGTACAAACGTATTGGTATCAAAATGTACTTAAAGTACCAAAAGTAAAAGTACAAAAATGTTTGAAAATAGCAGATCTACAAGCTTGTAGATCGGCTATTTTCAAATAGCCTAGGTTTAGAATAGGGCTAAAGTCGTTAATGTATGTTTTATAATTTAATAATGCATATATGCAAAGTAACTAGTAACTAAAGTTTTCAAATAATTGTAGTGGAGTAAAAGTACAATATTTGCCTCTGACATGTAGTGGAGTAGAGTAGAAAGTAAAAGTACTGATAATTGGAAATACTCCAGCAAAGTAAAAATACCTCAAAATGATACTTACTGTAAGTACAGTACTTGAGTACACCACTGTGAAAAAGTAACCGTTTTGGACATACTGAATGAGGTTTCCAGACAATAATATCAGCTTATACCTTTCACAATAAAAGGAGCTCCGCTTGAGAATAGCGCTCGGTAACCTCATCCATCAGTTAATTTATGAGTGGTTGGGCTCTTAAGCTAAACACATTGCGCGTTTATACTGTCTTGATGACATAGTAATGGCGATCATTATTCCAAGGTACTGTCCTCAGTAGAGGCACTGTTCAATCCCATGGGATTTTAATTGGGAGTAATTCACTTCCCGCCGCTGTTCCATTAACCCTTTAAGACCGGGGTAAAGCATCTGTGTAATTTTTTGATTTGAGCAAAAAAACCCATTATTTTACACTTTGGCTACCCAAAAATAGCAGATATACAAGCTCATACCGCGGCACCGAGTGCCGCCCTATGAGCTTGTAGATCTGCTATTTTGAGGTCCTTGACATGAAAAAGTTTGAGGACCACTGACATAGTAATATAAGTTTAAAAAAAAAAATGTTATGATTTAGAAGACATTTTGTAGAATCGGCCTCAGATCTTAAGGGGTTAATCGCGCACGCTGACCTGCTCCAGCAGTCAGGCCGTCATCAAGCACATTTACGCCCGCGAATAATTAGTAGCCTCGCTAACGATCTCTGACTAAGGAGACCTCGGCGCTGATGAGATTCCTCACCACGGGGAGGGAATCACATTTGCATGCGCACGCCCCGCCAGGAAACACACACACACACACACACACACAGTTAGCATCATTTGGTGGTAGCAGCAGAACCACACATGCACAAGGCTGCATGCATAATGCACGTACGCGTGTACATGTGTACGCGTGCACGTGCATGCACGCCCCCACCCGGACAAACATTGAGGCGGCAGTGGCTCAGGGGGAGTCGAGTCGGAAGGTTCCCGGGTTTGGATCCCGGGCTCCACCCTGTGTTACTGTCGAAGTGTCCTTGAGCAAGACACTGAACTCCTAACTGTTCTCGATGAGCGGGTTGATGCCTTTGCATGCTTTCCTCCATCGGTGTGTGAATGTGTGTGTGTGTGTGTGTGTGGTGAGTGGGTGAATGTAATGCCCGTTGTAATGCGCTTTGGATAAAGGCGCTATATAAAGATGCACCATTCGCAAGCACACGGACATACGGTACACCAAACACACCGAGGATATTTGAGGAAGACGGGTCAGTGAAAGAGCAAGAGGAAAGAATTATTTGATGCCTTTAGCTTTTCTCCTCAACATGGCTGATGGCAAACTGCCTTTGACTCAAACGCACACACACACACACACACACACACACACACACACACACACACACACACACACACGAGCTAACTGCACCGGCGCAGTAATTTAACCACAGCAATTACTGGTAGAGAAATGTCAGGGTTCACAATGTGAATGTGGGGTTCATGCATGCACGCCCTGATCTGTGTCTGCACCTTTAAGTCGAGACGACTGCAAAAATAAAAAGCGAAAGGTTACAGAAAAGGCTCCGATGTTCTCTCCATGTCCCCTAACACTGGGCTGTTGATTATCTGCTGGGTATATTCCATCTTTTAAAACACACCACAGTGACAGCTCTCTGTCGCCATGGAGCTATGAATGCCACTGCTGGGAGAAATAAGAAAACATTGTCTGAAAGGAAACAGAAGCACATTGAATTGTATAGCGCACACACTCCTTTGTATGATACCTTATACTTTTGTTTACTGTCCTTTAGGCGTTTAGCAGATGCTCCGTTCCAGAGCAACAATCTGTGTGATAAAGTACAACAGTATACGTTTTAGATGTAGCTGCAAATCAATATCCATAATGTTGTGTGAGGGTTAAAGTAGGGGTTGTTTTTGAACAAAATACAAAAAAAACACGTTTTTTAATAGCAATCAAAAGCAGAGGCATGGATACCCCCTACCAAGCCTGGGTTAAACATTAGTGCCAAATCAGTTGAGTAAGTAAAGAAAAACATAGTATACAATATTAATTTAAATCAAGATAATAAAGTAAAGACATACGAACTGTGAGGTATTGACTTACTAACTTATTGATGAGGCCTAGAATTATAGCCAATGCCCCTTACTCACAGTACAGTAATGTGCAAAACTATTGCGCAATCAAACTCAACTTCCAGTGCTGCCAGTCCTGCCACCAGAACAGAACAGAGATTACATCACAAATAAAGAAGGAAGTCAGGGCTGTATATAGGCTTCTGTGTCTGACAGACAATGTTCCCTGCCTGCCTGTATATCCCTGGTGTGACTGAACACGACCGGCTAGTCTTATTGAGGATATTTCTGGCCGAGGGGGAACAAAAAAGAACTTTTTGGACTGTGAATAGTGAGGGAAAGGTGGGAGACATATAGTGTCCTTGGGAAGTGATGGATTCTCATTGCACATCAAGGATATAGAGGATAGTGGAGTTCCCACCGCGACAGATTGACTCAAACCTGTGTGCTGTCAGAGTGCAGGGCCATGGACAGGGTTCTGGCACTGGAGGTGTGACTTTGATGCAAGCAGTATAGCCACGGGGAAATCGGTGAAGGAAAGTACTGGAGAGCCCAGTCACAATGGAGACTTTTAGGAAGGCGGTGCAGAGTTTTTTTTCTTTACAATTGAGTGAGGGTTGAAGCGAAGAATTGGTGAGTCTGTGGCGGAGAGGCCACGTCTAGACAGTCGATCATCATCCAATTACGCAATCTCTCCTTTCTGCCTTCACTCTGGGCTTTTTGGTAAAAGGCAAAACAGTCCTATTAGTTCTTGTAAATGGTAAATGGTGCATTTATATAGCTATGCTTTACATAGATTGTGCATTAGTTACTAGATGGTGGTTGCAGTCAAGAACGCATGTCACATGTACATGGACGGACATGGATTGAGATGCACTCATCGTTGATCTGAAATCAAATTAATCTGCAAAAAATGTGTTCGTTTGAGTTGAGGAAAATAATTATGCATTAAAAAAAAAACTTAATTTGAGGTTAATGTGAACTCTAATTGCCAATTCCCTGAAACCCCAAATGACAACCCTGCCTAACACAAATACCCCCCAAAAAATGTGGCACATTTATTCAATTTAGATGGCTTCTTCAGTCATAAAAAGTAAGGATAACAACATGAATCTATGCCAGAACTGCACTCTTGTTTCAGTCAACAAACAGAAGGTGCAGGGTTTTACTTTCTCTACACTTTCTATGTATACCATAAAATATGTATTTAAATAGTTCATTTGTGTTGCTTCCGCAACACATATCGACTCTAGTTAGTATTACTTAACTGTATTATGTGTCTTGTTAAAATGCGGGCGAGCAACAAGCGAGTGTTATAGCTGTCCAATTAAAGCTCACGCAGTACTGCTGGAACAGCTGTTGCTCGTGTTTAACAACACAAACAAATCTAAATGACGCCATTGTGTATTCATAAAACAGCACCTCCGTGCTCATTATTTCCTTAACCACTAATACGATTGTTTGTTGCTTTTCCTTCTTCCTTGTCCCCAGGGTCTTCCTGGACCTCCAGGCGAGAAGGGAGAGAACGGTGACGTCGGTCCTATGGTAAGTAACATATATGCTTTTTGACCGAGCTTAATTCTCTATATAAGCCATAGGGCTTAAATTGGAGTAGTTTCTATAATCTAGGCCCTAGAATTTAATATAGCAAAATAACCGACATAAGCCCTAGATTCTAGGGCTTATATCGGTTGTTTTTCTATATTAAAAAAAATATCTGAGCTTTTAGATCTGCTATTTTTGCTATTTTGTGGCAATTTTGTAAACTTTTGAAATGTTTGGAAAATCTTCACCTACAATATTACAATCCCAAAATAGGGTTGCCAGGTTTGTTGGGTTACTTCATGTCTGAACATGCCATTTCCTGTGTCCCCCTTATTCAGGGTCCTCCTGGTCCACCTGGCCCTCGAGGCCCCCAGGGTCCCAGCGGAGCTGACGTACGTATCACCTGACGATGCCGTCGTCACCGTTAACGACCTCGTTCACGTCAATAATTGCCTTCAGAATTATATTTCCTCTCTCTCTCTGTGTCGAGGAGACGGATCGTGATTTGTCTCTTTTTTGTCATTCCCATCACAGGGTGCACAAGGTCCTCCCGGTGGTGTGGGCGGCATGGGATCTGTGGGCGAGAAGGTGAGTACATAAGCCGCTAGCAGGTGACCGCCCGGTGCTCAAATACCGCCACCAAATTCTCTCTCCCTGTGGCTTTGCTCTAGCTCTCACCTACGGGAGTCGCTTCGTTGTAATAGAAGCAGACCGTTTTGTGTGACTTAGTGCTCTGACACTATTAATGCCCATTTTTACAACGCTTCCTACAAGAGTCGCCCATTTTACTGCCATTTGGCAGAAGGCTGCATGATAAATAGTTAATGCGATGCCTCCGGAGAGCCTGAAATGACTCCGGAATTTGAAACAGCGAAGGGGTTGCATCACTTTGAGAGGGCACACACACCAACTGCGGTGGCTCTCTGTGAACTTAACTTAATCAACTTATATAACACATTATCTTCAGATTTTTTACAGAATGTACTAAATGTTTGTTTTAGAGCTGGGTAATAATATTAAATCGCTATTGTGATATGAGATTAGATATCGTCTGGGATTTGGGATATCGTAATATGGTAATATGGCATGAAACTCTTTATTTTATGCTTTTAGAGGCTGCGTTACAGTAAAGTCATCTCATGAACTTGCCTGAACCTGCCTGACTGTTCTAGCTGTTATATTATTTGCCATTACACATTAGTTATTATATCTAGGCATTATTGATGATTATGTATCAAAAATCTCTTTGTGAAAGCACCAATAGTCATCCCCACATCGAGGTATTTGGTAACAATTGGTTAACTTGGTAGCTTTTCATTTGTTTCATTTGTTTTTATTTTCAGACAATGCACTTAAATCATTGTTGGAACCCGTGGCTGTAACTTATGACTCAGTCGCCTCAAATGTAGAAGGGGAACAAAGCCTCAAAAGGCTCACCATGGTTTTGCTGTAGGTGTCTTATTGTTCTATTTGACACTGAAATTAATTTCCCAACCTACAGGGAGAGCAAGGTGAGGCTGGCAACCCTGGACCATCTGGAGAGCCCGGAACCGGAGTAAGTTGAACACTTTTTCCTTTGTCGTTTTGTCGTATGATGTGTGTGTGCGCGTGTGCGTTTGTGTGTGTGTGTGTGTGCGTGTGCGTGTGCGCGTGCGCGTGCGTGTGCGTGTGCGTGTGCGTGTGCGTGTGCTTGCACATGGGTGTGTCAGTTTACCTCTTGACATTTACTCTGACATTTACAAATCAGTCAATTAACCTTTATTTGTTACATACATAAAGTGTCTTTTTTTGGGTGACATGTCAGCTCCATGGATTAGTGAACAAACAAAAGAAAACAAGATTTAAAGACTAAAAACTAAAATGAGGCAAAAGTACAGGCAAAAACAGAAACTTTGATAACATGCTGTGTCATTCAACACGCCACAGTAAATAACAATGTCCATATGTATAAGTCTGAGGTGAGATTATGTCTGTATGTTTATGGACGTACATGCAGACATCTGAGACTATTATCATTATTATTATGGATCTTCTTCTACATCACCACAACATTATAATGTCAACAGTGGTTAACCATTCAGGCAAACAATCACCTGATCCAGGGGCAGAACTCTGTCAGAAAAAAGCTCTGTTGACGAGGACATTTTGCTTCAACAAAATGACACTTTGCATTCATGAGCGTGAGGCTAATTGTGCCTCCTGTTGAGCCTGCTGGTTCCTGCCAGCGGGGCTCTGAGTCTAGCGTTTGCCTAGCGCCCTGTGGCCACGCGGCCTGCCAAATTGACTCCCTTCCCAGACTCTTAAAACATAATCGCTAGCAACATATGCCTGCTCTTATGATTGCTCTAAAGCTAGGCTTATGCTGAGATTGGCTATCCCGGACAGGAGTTTGTGATCAGGAGGAAAATCCTACAGTCTGAGAGATGATAGTGATGTTTGGTCGGTACCCTAGCTTTTTACAGAGTGAGGGATGAAGGACATTATGTGGACCGCCGCCAACGAAAATGTTTTTAGCCTTCTGCGACATTGATTATATCAGCATAGCCTAGAGAAGTTTGATTTTCACTGGACGATCTGAGGTGCATAATAATAATGTTTGAACATAGACATATTTTGCAAGTACTACTAGGCAGTGGTGGAAAAATAACTCAAATGTTTTACTTAAATGTCAATTCTGCAATGTAGAAATACTCTGTTGCAAGTAAAAGTCCGGAATTCAAAATTTACTTAAGTAAAAGTGCAAAAGTATTGGTTTCAAAATGTACTTAAAGTACCAAAAGTAGAAAGTACTCATTGTGCAGAATGTCCCATTTTGCAAGTTTTTCAAATGTATAAAAAAAATCTTTTGAAAATAGCAGATCTACATGATGCGACGCATTGTGAGCTTGTAGATCGGCTATTTTCAAATGGCCGAAATGTATAGGGCTGAAGTGGTTAATGTATGTTTTGTTATAGTAATCAAAATAGTAACTAAAGTTCAAATAATTGTAGTGGAGTAAAAGGTACAGTATAATATTTGCCTCTGAGATGTAATGGAGTATAAGTAAAAGTACTGAAAATTGGAAATACTCCAGTAAAGTAAAAATACCTCAAAATTGTAGACATTGTACTGTCAAATGAGCATGCAAGAGAGATCGGAATAATGGACTGGGGAAATTGTTACACTCTAGCAAAGTGTTCGTTTAACAACTGGCAGCCAGGTGTACCGAAAACAAGGTAGTTAGCGACAAGAAAGATGGACACATGGATTGGAGGAGCAATTTATTGAAATTGCAGGACCGTGCAAGCTGATCATGTGGATTGAAGCACTATAGCAGTGATATTCACCTGGCGGCCCGCGGGCCAAATCCGGCCCCAGCAGAGCTTTCTTGTGGCCCCTGGAACATATTCCATGTTCCAATGTAAATGTTATATTCGATGGTGTACAGGATTACCATTTTGAATATTTTCCACAACCGTTAACCAAAGCACGTTCATAGTCAATCAATCATTAACAGATAAGAATAAAATGTAGGCTACTATTTAGAATGGAGGAATGTTAGTGACCCGCCCAGGGTCCCAAATTAACACTTGCAGTACCAGTACTGCATTTGCAGTCAAGACACTGCTACAGGAACCCAAATGCAGGTAAATGTAAAATCTTTGGTGAGTAATTCACCCAAAAGAAAATCACTTGGGTCAAAGTGTTAAAAGTATAGCTCACCTCATGTACTTAAGAAAAACATCTGGTGTTAAAATGATGTATTAAATATAAAAAGTAAACGTATAAAGACCTTTCCATAGTACAAAGAAACAAAACAGCCATAAATGTTGTCTATTTCTACTACTTCCCTACTTCTACTAATTTCAGAATAATAACTAGCTTTCAAGTAGTTCAGCAATTATTATTTTTCACCATGTAGCTAGGCAGCTTGGCAAAAGATCCATCAGCGGCACATCAATATAAAAGAGCACAACAGGGGTGTTGAGTGCACTTCATCCATCACAGACCATCCATTTGTAACTATTTCTGAGTTTTGAGTGGATGTTGTTAATTACACCAACGAAATGATTCTCCTTATGCATCCATTAGCTTGTATGTGTTAGTTTTGTGAAGATTTTGTCCCATCTTCCAGCTTCTCCATCTCCATCCACTTCAAACACACAAAATCACCCGGGTGCTCAAAAATAAATAAGAAGAAGAAATAACCTTTCATTCATGCGAAGAAGTAAACACTTCACCTTGCCAGCCTGCCTTCCTATTTTCTTAATATCAAAATCTAAGCCTGTGCACTAAGGACTGACACAGAAATGTCACTATCAAACATCAAAATGCATGAATACAGTATGAAGCAGGCCCTGATAAGTTACCATAATGCACATAATGTGTCCATTACCGCCAGGCTCATTTGTTTATTTTTGAAACACAGTTCTTATATGCCGCGATATTAAACACGTCTATCGGAATTCAAAATGGGGGAGAGAAAAAATGTGGCCCGGGTAGGATGCGTAAATTACGCCAGACTTCGGTGCTCTATGGTGGCACTATACCCGGCCGCTTTATGTTTGGCCTAAAACTCTCGAACCGTTGGTCGTACAATAAAAACAAAAGCCCCTGTATTCCTTGGATCGTGATGCCACAGCCATTGTCACCTGGCTATAGGACATCTATGCACTTGAAACAACATCTTCAAAGGCTGTGACTTTTATTGAGATTGTGCTGTTATTCATTTACCATATCAATATGGCAGCTCCAGAGAGCTATGACCTTTTTTTTCTTCTTTTTTTTTTTTACAAAATATGTTTAGTAGTTTTTTAATAAACATACAAGACACAATACAACAGAAAGAGCAGGTAAAATATGAAATTAACAGAAGAATAATACGTAAGAAATCCACTCCTGACCCTCAATACTGTACCTCCTAAAACGCAGAGTAACCATATCAAAAGCTATGACATTTTGATGAGCTGTATTTCGTTTTTTTTTTTTTTTGACGCAGTGCTGCGTATTGATGGGTCTGTTAGCTGTGCTGCCATTTGTCATTATTGTAGGTACGACAAGAGATCGACAGGTTGGCACGGGGCATGTGGCAAGGGGGAACGTGCTCACTAGCATGCGTAATACCTCCTGCCTATTCCATGTCAAACACGTTTGTGCCTCTGAGGTTCCAAAAGCCTCAGTATTCAGTGAAATGTCCTTGAGAGGCCTGCCTGCCTTTCAAGATGTTCCCTTTCAGCATTTCAAATAAAGTTGTCCTAAATGTGTCAGGATGTCATCGCATTCTAACAAGCGTGAGTGCAGTGTGCCATCAGCGCTGTGCTGGCCAAGGCTGAAAACGATATCTTTCAGGCTCATTTCACATCAAGAAACTTGGTCTGTCTATTACACATTCTACGAAATGCTTTTTTTGGGGTCCAATCTCTCTCTGCAGATGCTGACTGCATTTTAATGTGCTATATTGCTCACTGGCCTCGGTGTTGACTCTCATAAAGGAAAAGTGCTGTCCCCCCATGGTGCTGATGTATCGAACGCTCCCTTCCCTCTTAACAATCACAGGGACCTAAAGGCGAGAGAGGAGACAAGGGAGAAGCTGGACCCCCCGGTTCCGCTGGACCTGCCGGCGCCAAAGGACCACCTGGAGATGACGGTCCCAAGGGCAACCCTGTAAGTTGGCCCAAATTCTCCATACTAGTCAATTCTGGCTCTCAGTCACACAAGAGCTCAAACATACAGTATACAGCACTTCAGATGAAATGACCCCCATTGGCCGATTGGCAGGCATTCTTTATTCAAGACCATGTTGAAGAGCTTAAAAAGCCTTTTTTATTGAAGGAGATTATATTTTAACGCCAAATATGGCAATGAGATAATAGTTGAGTGCCGCGCTGACATATTTGTACCATCAGAGAGAATAATACTCGGGCACATCGGGTGAGACCTACCCAAATAAAACACCGGAGCACTCGACTGGTCTGCACGTATTTATTATTTTGCAGGGGTGACTTAGTCACCCCTGCAAAATAATAAATACGTGCAGAGTGCAGACCAGTCGAGTGCAAGTCACCCCTGCAACATAATAAATACGTTCAGACCAGTCGAGTGCTCCGAGCGTTTTATCGTGTCTCCTGAAGTGCCCGGGTATTATTCTCTCTGATTTCAAGTTGTCCCTTTGACTTTTCTTGTCTGTACCTGTATTTTTACCATCATCAGTCCACTATCACAACCTCTGAGACTATATAATCTTCTAAATCACTATCTATACTGCAAAACATGTATTTCTTTTTTAAAAAGAGACTGTAATTCAACATCAGAGCTTAGGGGGATCTTTGATGCATGTTTTTTTTTTTTTTATGTCTCAAGGGACCCGTTGGCTTCCCTGGAGATCCTGGACCCCCTGGAGAGGCTGGCGTTGCTGTAAGTATATGGGGGGGGAATTTGCATCATGGCATGTCAGCTATCACATCAGCTATACACTCGGATGAAAGCTGGATATACATTATACATTGTCCATGATCTAACATGTCCCATGCCTGTCTTATGAAGGGCACTGACGGAGGACCCGGAGAGAAGGGCGAGGATGGTGAATCCGGTCAAGCTGTGAGTAGTAGTCTGCATCAGTTCACAACACATGCGGGTATAGACCCTTACATTTGGGTTCATTTTCGTGTTCTAAGTTGTAGATTTCAAATTAAGTACCCACCACTTATTTTTTCCCTCCTGTAAAAGCTGTATAATGTAAAGCGTATAATGTAGTGAGTACCAGTGGTGGGACA
Organism: Gymnoscopelus braueri; assembly: GCF_963280865.1. Classification (NCBI taxonomy): domain Eukaryota; kingdom Metazoa; phylum Chordata; class Actinopteri; order Myctophiformes; family Myctophidae; genus Gymnoscopelus; species Gymnoscopelus braueri. Next base: position 37,493,842 of record NC_137623.1, read on the forward strand.
AGTACTCAAATGTTTTACTTAAGTAAAAGTATCAATACTGCAATGTAGAAGTACTCTGTTACAAGTAAAAGTCCGGAATTAAAAATTTACTTGAGTAAAAGTACAAAAGTATTGGTATCAAAATGTACTTAAAGTACCAAAAGTAAAAGTACTAAAATGTTTGAAAATAGCAGATCTACAAGCTCACAACCCGACGCATTGCGACGCGTTGTGAGCTTGTAGATCGGCTATTTCCAAATAGCCTATGTATAAAACAGAGCTAAAGTGGTTAAAAAGTATGTTTTATAATGTAATCATTTATATCTGCAAAGTAACTAGTAACTACATTTTTCAAATAATTGTAGTGGAGTAAAAGTACAATATTTGCCTCTGAGATGTAGTGGAGTAGAAGTAAAAGTATAGACAATTGGAAATACTCCAGTAAAGTAAAAATCACACCCAGTGTGAAGTGGGCGGTGTGGTCACAGTGGTCATCACAGTGATGGAAGAAGTGATGGAAGAAGTGATGGAAGAAGTGATGGAAGAAACCATAACTTAAAAAAAACAAATTTATTGTTTTTTTAAAGTTATGGTTTCTTATATAGGGCTATGCACATGTGTCATGTTTCCTAGCCAATCACAGTCCTGAATAGACTGTGATTGGCCAATCACGGTGCACATTAGCGGGGTACATTTGTGGCCAATCACAGCGCAGGATTTGGTGTGCAAATATCCAAACCTCACATATAGGGGCGGTTTCACCGCCCAAAAATACCTCAGAATTGTAGCCTACTTAAGTACAGTAATTGAGTAAATGTACTTAGTTACACCACTGGTGAGTACTGTAAATAACCTGTGCTGCAGAATACTAGATCATGATATTTACTTCAGATATGGCTCTAGGGTGAGTGTTTACTGTACTTTGCATCTCAGGTTCATAGAGCATTCTCAGTAATAAAAGGTAAACAGTGCTGTGCCGGCCGTCTGCGTCGTGAATTACAGTGCCTATTAACATTTATGAATGTAAATTACTTTTTATCAGCACCAAAAACAAACAATAGGGAAACTTTCTAAATGTATTATACCGTTTTTGAAGAATGAATTTCAGTTTGTTTTGGTAGGGACTTTCTCCGTTCTCAAGTGTATTTAGAAGTTATATTAAAAAACGTAATACATTTTCTGAAATGCCGCAGTGAAGTGAAGCGGGAGAAAAACATGCATATCCGCCTTCTACTTCAATTAGCGTTCGAGTATAGTTTTTTTTGTTTTGTTTTGTTTATCAACGTACCAAAGTTCCAAACCCTTCACACAGCTGAATAACTCCGTAAATTCCTCTGCACTTAAAATGATAGTCGCTGCTTTTTCTCTTTTCAATGTTTTGGCAGGTATCTGCCAATGCAACCGTTGACAAATTAAGGTTTAATTGCATGCAATTAGCTCGGCGATAGTTGGATGAAACTGTCCCTGAGAGCCCGTTGTTTTAGAAGGTCTGATGTCTCGTTTGAGTGTTTTTTTTTGGCTTAGGCTTTTTTTCTTTTTTGGACATGGTCCTGTTTGAGTATTTCCTAAATGTCAATACGCTCTCTGAGCTCTGGTCCTGTTGGCAGAGCATAATGAGCTGCCCTCTTGTCCAAATCCACATCAACACCGAGCCAATTGTTGATACAAAACATTGTGAAAATGGTATTTTTCTACTTCTTTGTTGTCGTTTTGACAATACTGACTGTGTTATTTCCGCTCTCATTTCCAGGGGCCGCCCGGTCCATCAGGAGAAGCTGGCCCACCAGGACCACCAGGCAAAAGAGTAAGTAAAGCTACAATACAATGTCCACACAGCCGTTTGGGTATTGTCACTCATTCAAGCCAGCATGGCTTCGTTCGACAAAAGCTGCATTGTTACATTTATACAAACCTTTTTAATTTCAAGCACCACGAGTTTGGTATGCACTATGCATTAGGCTATGTACGGACCCCCATAGCTCTCAGAGTTACAGACTGGTAAGGGTCCATTTGGTTCCTACCATAACCATCATTTAGCTGGGAGGGACCTCCTGGAACCCCCTCAAGGACCCCTGGGGGTCTCCGGACCCCACTTTGAGAACCACTGAATTATGCCGATCTCCTATAAGTACCCTTACATTGAGGTTTCATCCTTCCAGGTTTTGGCAGTGGTGGAAAAATAACTCGCATCTTTTACCTAAGTAAAAGTATCAATACTGCAATGTAGAAATACTCTGTTACAAGTAAAAGTCCGGAATTAAAAATGTACTTGAGTAAAAGTACAAAAGTATTGGTATCAAAATGTACTTAAAGTACCAAAAGTAGAAAGTACTCATTATGCAGAATATCCGCATTTCACAAGTTAAATTTATAAAAATCTTTTGAAAATAGCCGATCTACAAGCTTGTAGATCGGCTATTTTCAAATGGCCGAAATATATGTATAGGGCTGAAGTGGTTAATGTATGATTTGTAATAATAATCAAAATCTACAAAATAACTAGTAACTAAAGTTTTCAAATGATTACAGTGGAGTAAAAGTACAATATTTGCCTCTGAGATGCAGTGGAGTAGAAGTAAAAGTATTGAAAATTGGAAATACTCCAGTAAAGTAAAAGTATCGCAAAATTGTACTTAAGTACAGTACTTGAGTACATGTACTTAGTTACTTTACACTACTGGGTTTATGGTTATTATTGCAGGGCTTGAAATCACCCCCAGTACAGTATATAGATTATCAACCAAGGCTTTTGTCACTGATAAATCCCCAAAGTCTCAAAAAACCCAGGGGAAATGCATTAAACTCCATTATGAATGTAGACAAAAGGCAGTGCATATTGGCTGGCATGGAGTCTTGCACCCATGGCCAACAGATCGCTATCAAAGCTGTCTGCAGTGACTCCAACACAATGTCTCAATCTTGGCAAGGGAAGCAGGGAGCTTCATTTTCATTAAAAAAATAGAGTGGGGTGGGGTGGGGGGTGGAATGGCCGGTCAATGCGTCGAGCTGACCGTAAACGGTGGAAGCGAAGACGTCTCCAACTCTCGATAGCCCATTGAACGAATGTCGGGATGTGAGGCCATCTATTTCAATTCTCTCGGAGAGAAAAAATAAATCGAAATAAAAGCTTTTCGAGACTGAAGCTGCAGAACTCAGAACCGATTTTCCTGCTTGTGGGGTTTGAGGGCGAGGGGTGGGAGATGCAGTGATTCTGACGCTATTGATCTCGATGCCAGTCGACTGACAGCCGCAGCACAAAAAGCACTGGCAATAGTACAGACATGGTGGGGTTGTTGAGTGGAAAGAAGAGAGGGGTCGGGAGCAGTGTTGCCAGGTCTGCTCATTATAATTTCCCCCCAGATTTTTTTTTTAAAATAGCAGATCTACAAGATCACAACGCATCGCAACGCCTTGTGAGCTTGTAGATCTGCTATTTTCAAATAGCTGAGGTATATGTTTACAGTGCTCATGTGTCCCATAGTCGCCTCTTTTGGGCTTGTTTTTCTAGACCTGGTTGCTTGTTTCTCTCACAGAATCTGGCAACACTGGTTGGGAGTTTCATGGCAGCCCCCCATCCCCCCACCCCCCCAGCCCTACCTTTGCACACTGACCTCATGTGTAGGCGCTGATTATCATCAGGCTCGATCATGGCCATCATTTGTGACTGGGCTCAGATACTAGCGGAATAAATAATTACTTTAGAAAGGGACCTTTTTTCTTTTTTTTAGGTCGAAGCTTAAGGTCGAACAGAGGAGAGTTCACTGCATTAAAAGTTAATGTTGCCATGGTGATTTGTTCCCGGCCTCGCTCCGTGATTCAGTATTCACCGTTCGCTGTTTTCAATGTGAAAGTCGTTGAGGTCATTTTGACCTCATTTTAACACTTCTTTAAGCCCCTTATTCTGGGGGGAAAACGTTCCTCTGAAATAGCAGATCTACAAGCTCACAACGTGTCGCTTTGCGATGCATTGTGAGCTTGTAGATCAGCTATGTTTGGCAACGAGATTTGGTGTTGAGAGTGAAAACAACTGTGTGCCAAATACAGTCGCAACTCAGGTCCGTTTTACTAAGTATTATAGGGGTTAGTATAAGTATTAAATGCTCCCCTTCTTGGTGTGACTGACTATTAACATATTTCCAATATGATGGGAAGCTCGGTGTCCACATGAGAATGAGCTGCTGTTCTCTCATTTTTCAAAGAAAAGTCACAATCTCAGGGGACTGGCTTGCGTTACAAAGACTCCATGGCTCAGTCTAATGGCAAAAATATGTCATGCATTTTCAAAAAGGGGATAATTGCTTTTTTTAATATACCCATTGGAATTTACATTCCAAGTATTTAGCATGGTTTTAAGCACTTGAAGTTCCTATCTGTGGCCAAGGGATTACCGAAAGCAAAATGGCTATTTTATCACATGCAGGTCTTCTGTCATCTCCGAAAAAATAAATAAATAAACAAAATGGAACCGATGACGATGCCTGCAATTTGCCAGCAGCTGGCTTCCTTGAATACCTGATTCCACAGCCAGTGTTCTTGTGCAGCTATCCTCCCATCTTCTGCATCCTCAGCGTTTTGTCCATAACCGTTTGAAATGATCCTCAAATCTCTTCCTCTAGCTCTCTAGCCTGTGTCAGAATCAATTTTAGCATGGTCCCAACTTATTTATTTATTTCTATCTTATTTGCCTCTTGTTTTAATATCATTGTTTTCCATTTATTTTACTTTAGGAGGGAGGGGGGGGGTAGTTGTTATTATGGAATAATGCATTTTCTTTTAATCTCTGGCTCTAGCTATACTTGAAATTTGAAACCCTCTTAATCTTTTCAGATCAGTTGGTAATGACTTTTTCCAAGTAAGTTATCAAAGGAAAGGGAATCTAAATTGGCCAAGTACATTTTGCACATACTTACAGTAACCTGGAATTTGTCTTCTGCCTGGAACCCGTGCTAACAATTAGGGAGCAGTTATAGGTTCAGTGTCTTGCTCAACAAACACTTTAATGCGATGCTGGGAGAAGGCATTATTGAAACGGGAAGCGGATCATCATATTGACTTAAATAAAATTAAATAAAATTAAATAAAATTGAATTGAATTGAATTGAATTGAATTGAATTGAATTGAATTGAATTGAATTGAATTGAATTGAATTGAATTGAATTGAATTGTCATAATAATAAATGAGAAATAGATTCATAGTGGTGATATTGAAAGGTATTGCTAGAATAGCCACTTGTCCATGTTTCTGTCTCGTAAACATTTCAAGTGAATTGAATTATACTGAATAAAAGGTTCTATTTAGGCTAGGGACCCTCTGGAACCTCTCAAGTACCATCGGGGGTCCCCAGACCCCACTTACCAAAAAAAAAGAAACACCGACCCATATCACAGTAATACGCTTTGAAATACCCATAATGCTACTCAGCCAATAGACACAAATGCATTGACTCCTGATGGGCTCAATTAGAAATGGCCTTTGGTCTTTTTCAAGAGCCTGTGTTCCAGTGCGAGGCCCATACATCAAGCTCAAAGACACGGGGAGGAGAGCGCACATTAGCGGCGCTCAGTCAATAGCACTCGGGCCTCCCTTTCGCTGCAGTCAGCTGGATCAGAGTAGAGTTTGGACAGCTTCTGAAAGGGGGGAACCATTGTGGAAGTCGAAAGAGACAGCTTCGGGCCCAAGAGAGACCACCGTGGATAAAGAATGACCCTTGCCATGATTGGAGAGCCCTGAGCTCGTCGAGCAGTCGGGCGCACCCTGAGTGTGTGTGTGTGTGTGTGTGTGTGTGTGTGTGTGGGTGCGGGTGCGGGTGCGTGCGTGCGTGCGTGCGTGCGTGCGTGCGTGCGTGTGCCTGCCACGTGGAAAGGGGCACCTAGCAAGACCAAATGTCTGAGTCGGTCTAATGGATTTTCAGGGACACACCATTGTTATATCTGCTTCAGGGACCACTCAAGGCAAATATTTGCCAACAACTTTGTTTAATATTATAAGTTAAGTTACGCCTACATACTGGGTGATACAAGCTCGTGGATCATGGCTCATAGCTCTGGCCCATCTGACCACTTGTTAAGTGGTCAGATGGGTGGGCCGCGAACGCTTTTCGAGAGATTTTCAAGTGGGTCCTAATCCAAAAAAAGGTTAGGAACCACGTACAGCTAACTGACAAGCATCCTGTGTCCATGGCAACGGTGTGAGCCGCTAGAGATTTCTGGGGGTAATATATGAGCCAAACGGCTCACAGCCTGTGAGACATTCAGTGTGCCAAAATATCTTTAACTTAATGTTTTTGGTCATGACAACCATTCCCTCTTCACCATGTATACACTGTATACTATGGAATGTAAGCAAAATGTGTAGACTATGTTGTTGTATTGCACATATTGCAATACGTACACATACTGTATGTATCAAATTTACGGGACACAAACGTGGTAAAAACAGGGCAACATGTGTGTACAATGTATAACGTCAAAGTTTTGTACATTAAAAAGGTACCTGCTTCTGAGTATAATAGCAAGTGCGTGTTTGACAGCACACATGCCTTAAATATCTTATAAGTTAAAGCATGCTAAAGCCCACCCATGTGTTGCTGAAATGATGACATGCTAAAGCTATAAATCTTAATGTCTTGCTTAAATGCCAAAGCGTGCTAAAGCCGAACCTTAAATGTCTTGCTGAAAAGCTAAAGTGTGCTAAAGGTTTATGGTCTTGCTGAAATGCTAAAGTATGCAAAAGATAAAGGTTTATGGTCTTGCTGAAAAAGTGCAAAAAGCTTAAAAGTTTGTCTAGCTGAAATACTAAATTCTAAAGTGTACTAAATCTAAATCTTGAATGTCTTGCTGAAATGCTAAAGTATGCTGAAGCTTAAATGTTTTGTGTCTTGCTCAAATGCTAAAGCCTGACAAAGCTAAATCTTGGAATGTCTTGCTGAAAGTGTGGTTACACGTAAATATCTTGCTCAAATGCCCAAGCATGGTTATTGGTTAAATGCTTAAAATGCTAACGCTAAAAGCTTAAATATATTGCTGAAATGCTAGTGTGCTAAAGCTAAAAGCTAAAATATCTTGCTGAAATGCTAATGTGTGTCCTATTTTTTCCCCCAGGGACCCCCGGGAGCATTTGGTGCAGAGGGCAGGCAAGGAGAGAAGGGCGCCAAGGTAACACAAAATCAGTTCAGCCCTCACGTAGCATTCTCAGCAGGTCCCTCGACTACTGTCTTATTGTGGTTGTATCCTGTTGAATTAAAGCCACAGAAATTCACTCCCATTGTTCTGTGACTTAGCTACTAAGTCCGAACAGAGATTTATGTCTAGGCCTTTAGTGTTAAAAATGAAATGTTCATATTTATTCCTCTTAACTGAGCTTATTGCGATTCACTCTCAAGACTAAGAGTAGTTAGTTGTGTTTTGAAAGCAACGGAAATTGACAATCTACAAGCTCACAGCGTTGTGTGGACATTCCATACAAATACATACAAGGTTTTTTTATTGAATTTGTTGATGCCTATGTGTTGCAAAATATATCAGTGAACAGTGGGATTTAGGTTCAATATCGACACCATGTCCCTTTAAGTCCCCTGCATAACCTTTTTAGCTACAGTAAAAAAAAAATGTTTTGATACATCCCAACATTTTAAGCAAATTTGGGATTTCTAGCTTGCTGTACCAAATTTATGGAGCATATCGAGCAGGGGTGGGTGGAAAGTCATACTAATAGGCAGAATATAACAGTGTTGTTTCCCCACAGTAACGGGATTGGAAAACCTTTGATACGCTGATGCTTCGCCTCAATGTTTTCTATTAGCATTTTAAGACAAACACTGTTAATGAAAACCCACACAATGATATTCCATCATCCTGTTGAGAATGAAAAATGACATTGAGAGAGACTGAAAGGTGTTTAATTACATTTTGGAATGTATTTGTGGCTTTTTAATCACACGTACAGTTTATTTAGAAAATGGCATTGGCTTAAGGGATATTTTCAGCATGGTAGTTAATAAAAAGACTAATAGAAGAATAAATGAAGAAAAATAAAATGCATTGCTGTATGGTATTACTTGACCTGTGGGACAACTCAGTGGTCAAACTGCTTTAACAGTGTTATATCGTTGCTGTCGGGCAGAAACCTCTTATCTCCATATTTTTACTTTTTGTGTTTTTTTCGTAAAGTAACGCCCTACTTGATCATACTACAGCAGCGTCACACAAAAGCATCAAAAGTAGCAATTTACTGAAGCCAGACTCAGATTTAGAAGCCAATACACATAGTATAACATGTTATGCGTTAGTGTTAGTCACTGACATACAACATAAAAGTTGACACATTATTACCTGTTAATACATTTCAATTCAATGTCTTTATCTGTAAGAGTAATGGTCAATACATGATGCTAAGTCTTATTGATAGCGAGTAATGATTCAAAATGCTATGTCTTATCGATGGGATTAATTAACGATACATGGTGCTAAGTCTGGAGAACCAATCGCCATTGCGGTGAATTCTCGGTATTGTAGGATACCAGATAGCAAAGCGCCATGTGTTTTCTCAGGTGGTATTGCATGCAATCAAAACGTCTGTGCATCGATCGTCACGGTTGATGTCACAAATTGACCGAACATCCACAAATCGAATAGTGAAGCGTTCCGTTAAGCTGGTGTACTCATCCAAGGCAAACAAATAATTACACACAATGAATACGCAGTTTACCCTAACCCTGCGGCATCCAGGTGACCATTGTTCCCGTGTCCCTACCACATTCATAGAGAAGGTTGCAATATAATACAGAATAAAACCAGCGTTATTTGGCTTTTTTTTGTGCTCACATAACAAATATCCTCCTTACCTTCAGGGTGAGTCTGGTTCCGAGGGAGCACCAGGCAAAACTGGCCCCGTCGGACCCCAGGGGCCTTCAGGAAAAGCCGGTCCAGAAGGTCTACGCGGAATACCCGGACCTGTTGTAAGTATTAAGAAATGCACCATTCCCTTTATGTGTTTTAAGTTACACACATTCACAAGCTTGTAGGCACAGACGCATGCACGTGAGCGCACGCACGCACACACACACACACACACACACACACACACACACACACACACACACACACACACACACACACACACACAGTGGTGGAAAAAGTACTCAAATGTTCTACTTAAGTAAAAGTATCAATACTGCAATGTAGATATAATTGTAGTGGAGTAAAAGTACAATATTTGCCTCTGAGATGTAGTGGAGTAAAAGTAAAAGTAATGACAATTGGAAATACTCCAGTAAAGTAAAAAAATACCTCAATATTTTACTTAAGTACAGTACTTGAGTAAATGTACTTAGTTACTTTACACCACTGCGCGCGCACACACACACACACGCACGCACCCCCACACGCACACACACACACACACACACACACACACACACACACACACACACACACACACACACACACACACACACACACACAAAACAAAGCTTATTGCACACACAGGTCCACACATTGACCACCGCCACTGAGGCATGACGACTGAACTCATGGAATAATCGATACTCCCATTTACCTTGCACATTCGCTTGTTTATACCAACACACTTTTCTTTTTTTTTTGCCGTATTTGGGCTATTAATCATCACGTCCGAGCACAGGAAATCAATATTAGGGCCAGAGAAGTTACTACGGGCTATAATGCTTACTACAACTGTGGATGGTCTTTTCCTAGGGTGAACAAGGACTGCCTGGCGCTCCAGGACAGGATGGCCCACCCGGACCTATGGTTAGTATGCATCATCATCATCATCTCTCTCGTTCTCTGCCTCGCTATCTCTCTCACTTCCAGTGGCGAAACCCCCCCCCCGTCTCTGCCTTATTCTCACTCCACTTTCTCTTAACCCATTTAGACCTGAAGCCGATTCTACAAATGTCTTCTAAATCCCAACAGTTTTCAAAAAAAAAATTATGTTGCTATATCAGTGGTTCTCACACGTTTTTCATAATAGTCAAGGACCCCCAAAATGTAAATGTATTTGGCCGCCGACCCCCCATCTCAGAATATTTCGTTCCAGGGGACCAAAACATTCAATTAAATGAAGCAAAGATTTGAGTCAATAATGTTCGCTTTAAAAGAATATACAGTATATATTCACAGATTTGCACACATTTTAAAAAGTTCCCAGATGCGTTCCCGGTCTAAATGGGTTAAACATTTTTGTTTTATTTTTTATCTCTTCAGTTAATCTTTTTCTCCTTTCCTCTCTTTGCTCTCTCTGTCTCGCCCCCCTGCCGCCCCTGCCTCTCATTTAATCTTCAGGTCGTTTCTTTATCCTTTTCTGTAATTCGTTGACCTCTTGTCTACATTGCCAGTTTTTTCTACTCAGTCCTGGCGCACATTCATTTTAAACTTTTCTATCTGTACTCGTCATTTATTTTCTTTTTTTTTTGGGTAATCTTTCGACCTCTCAACTTCCTCTCCTCTTTCACTCAGCCTACGCTTTCGGTCCAATTTCTCCTCGACGTCAATTGAGTTTTAACTTGATCTCTCTCTTCTAATACTTAGGGTCCTCCCGGTCTGCCTGGCCTTAAAGGTGATCCTGGCGCCAAGGGTGAAAAGGTGAGTTCAACCCCATTTCCTGCTCCCAGACACACACTGATTCGATTTCCCAGACACCCCAAAAATAGGTCGGGGCAGATTGACCTCAAATGAAAGGACTAACTCTGTGACCACCAGCCTGATCTCACACAATTTAGTATACATCGCACGGATGTCATTCCGTGTGTAGACACCTAGAAAACCCGAAAACCTGTGCATATGAGCCGTGAATCCCACGGTGGGCGTAACCGGGCCGCAAGCCGTCAAGCGAACGTCGCAACGTTCGGGACGTCCCTCCAGTTCGCTTGAGACTGCGCGCCTCCGAAATGGTTTAGTCAATGGAGGAGATGCGAGGCGGCTATGCACAGATTTTCGGGTTGTCTAGGTGTCTATGCACGGAATGACATCCGCACAATGTACAGTATACGAAGTTGTGTGAGATCGGGTTGCCAGAACACATCGAGCGTATAGGCTCAAAAGTTTTTGATCAAAAGCTACACTATATTTACAATTACTCTGCATCTGTGTTTTGTTGACAATCCAATGTTTGCTATTGGGTTGGTAGAGTATGTACGCTCAAACTCTTCAGACAAACAAAGAAACAGAGAGACACCGGCTTTATTAAATATAGATTTTGTACTTGCACTCCTCTAACCACCACCCACACACACACACACTGGCGAGGCAGCTTGACTGGGATAAACGCTTACAACAGCAACAGCATACTTTCAAATCAACAGGCCTTGTTACAGCTCGCATATTTCCCCAGCCTTGTTTTGAATTGATATCGCTTTTCCAGGCACGCATTCTTTTGTACTTGACAGGAGAGATATTTCAAAGATAATGCTTGCAGTTTTGTATAGCAATGAGAGAATCCAGCATTTTCCGTGGAGGAAGGTCATTTCATTTTTCGTGACTTCCTACGCCATTGTTCTTATCCTGTGTGTGTGTGTGTGTGTGTGTGTGTGTGTGTGTGTGTGTGCGTGTGTGCGTGTGTGCGTGTGCGCGTGTGCGCGTGTGCGTGTGTGTGTGTGTGTGTGTGCGTGCGTGCGTGTTTTTTTTTTACCTCACAGGGTCACCCCGGTCTAATTGGTCTGATCGGACCCCCTGGTGAACAAGGGGAGAAGGGAGACAGAGGTTTGCCCGGACCCCAGGGTACGCCCGGTGGCAAGGGTGATAGCGTAAGTGATTGATGATCCCATTCCTGTGCTATTCGTTGAGGCTATTTTCTGCCCCATCACTTCATCTCATGAAGACAAATCCAGCCAAATGCACAACACACACCATCCTCATTTCTGATGGACGGTAGTATTCTCACAGTTACTTATTTCCATTGACTTGATTATTAGTCATTCAAATGTGTCACTATCCCCGAGAAACAAATTTTTGGATACTTATGTTCACACTGATGACGTTATGCAGTACCCTGCTTTCTGGGAAATGATAGCGGCTTCTTTTCCTAAACCAGATGCATCAAATTAAAACATCTGTTTCCTCAGCTGGCGATTCCCCCCGTCTCTTAATATTTCGAAGCAGAAATGTGAATTACTGCTCCAAAGGGGGTCGTGACTGTCCTCACGCGAGGGGCCTTCATTCATTTTTAAATAAACATTTTGAAGATTGAGCGAATAATGCTGTCTGGTCCTGCTGTGCCCTCGCAGCCTGCCGGGCGTTTTTTAGTGATTGAAGCCAATGGGATGTATTAAGTGTCTTCAGATTAAGCCTAATGAAATTATAATGTCCCCCCTTTTGGGTAGAGTGAACCAAAAAAAGTAATCTCTCATTTTGCCATCTCTATTTTGTATTTCTTGAAAAGTAGACCTTATTTTTATTGAGGTCAATTCCCTCCCAAAACGGAGCGGTGAGATCGTTCGTTGCACTCACAAATTGGGCTGCATAGAGAATTGGCCCCCCACACAGAGTTGATGGGTATACCAATGCTTCTCCGCAAACCCATTAAGACCTGAGGTAGATGCTATAGACGAATCCACAGACGTGCTGCCTGTAGCTGCCTGTAGCTGCCTGTAGGCGGCCATTGCTGCGGTGTCGCGGTGCGGAGCGTTGACACCGCAGCTATGGCTGCCTACAGGCAGCCTACAGGCAGCCTACAGGCAGCCTACAGGCAGCGCGTCTGTGGATTCGTCTATACAAATGCCTTTTAAATCAGTAGTTCTCAAACTTTTTCGTGCCAAAGACCCCCATATATATATATATATATATATATATATATATATATATATATATATATATATATATATATGGCCGCGGACCCCTCCCATCTGAAAATGTAGAAGATTTGTTTTAAAAAATGCACACTTTCAAGATTTTTGGCAAAAATAGCAGACCTGATGGTCAAGATTCAATTTATCCCCTGAGCAAGCAGGGCAGGCTCTATTAGCTCAATGGTAAATAAATTGCAGCACTCGCGCAGGAAACCGGGTTCAAGTCCGGGGTAGAAGAGAAAAGCTACATACTGTAGTGCAGCTTTAAGGTTGCTTGAATGCGTTGTTAATAAACATAATATCCCAATTGGACTACATTGTTTTGACTAAAACGCCCCCCAATGTGTCCTCGACATGTGGTTGATGTCTGGTTTTTGTCTCATGTCGTTCACAGGGCTTAAGTGGATCATCTGGTCCTCTGGGACCCCCAGGTCCCCCTGGTTTACCGGTAAGATTTTCGACCACTTTTTAAAAAATGTTCAAAAACAGAAGATGTTTAGCCTCCACAATGCCAGACCCAATGACTTCCTGCCACAGCGCTAACACTTTGTGTCTCCGTCCTGCCTCGTTTAGGGTCCCTCAGGTCCCAAGGGATCGAAGGGCTCATCTGTAAGTACAGCTGGTTTTATTTGAATACTAGAGTTCAATCCATTACTGTTTAAGTATTAATGTGCTGGGGGTCCAGTTTGATAATAACCCTCGTCCTCCTGTGTTCCTCGTATAGGGTCCCGCTGGTCAGAAGGGAGACACCGGTGTGCTCGGAGCTCCTGGTCCTCCTGTAAGTATACTGGGATACTAAGTACTCACATGTTTTACTTATAAGTAAAAGTATGAATAACCTATTGTAGAATTGCTTCAAGTACAAGTCCGGTATTCAAAATGTATTTGAGTGAAAAAAAAAGTATTGGCGTCAAAATATACCAAAAGTAAAAGTACTCGTTTTATTTCACAAGTTTTCAAATGTATAAAAATCCTTTGAAAATAGCAGATCTACAAGCGACGCGTTGTTAGCTTGCAGATAAAATCTACAAAGTAACTAGTAACTAAAGTTTTCAAATAATTGCAGTGGAGTAAAAGTACAGAATTTGCCTCTGAGATGTAGTGGAGTAGAAGTAAAACGACAGAAAATTGGAAAATACTCCAGTAAAGTAAAATACCTCAAAATTGTAATTGCACCACTAACCCCCCTCGCCTCCCCCGTTACTCCTCCTCCTCCGCAGGGCCCACCAGGAGAGGTCATCCAGCCCCTGCCCATCCAGTCGCCCAAGAAGAGCAAGCGCTCCAGCGGCATGCAGTCGGACGCGGCCGGAACCATCATGGACTACGGCGAGGGCATGGAGGACGTGTTCGGCTCGCTCAACAACCTCAAGCAGGACATCGAGCGCATGAAGTACCCCATGGGGACGCAAAGCAACCCCGCCCGGACGTGCAAAGATCTGCAGCTTTGCCATCCAGAGTTCCCCGACGGTGAGTTGGAACCAGTGGTGGGAAAAAAAGTACTCTAAAATGTTTGACTTGACCTGTAAGTAAAAGTATCGATACTGCAATGTAGAAGTACTCTGTTACAAGTCCGGAACTTAAAATGTACTTGAGTAAAAGTACCAAAGTATTGGTATCAAAATGTACTTAAAGTACCAAAAGTAAAAGTACAACGCGTCGCGATGCGACGAGTTGTGAGCTTGTAGATTGGCTATTTTCAAATAGCCTATGTATGAAATAAGACTAAAGTGGTTGATGTATGTCTTATAATGTAACAATTTATATCTGCAAAGTAACTAGTAACTAAAGTTTTCAAGTAATTGTAGTGGAGTAAAAGTACAATATTTGCCTCTGAGATGTAGTGGAGTAGAAAAGTATTGGAAATTGGAAAACCACTGGTTGGAACAGAGGCAGTGACGTAATACGAACGGTTTATGTATAAAAAGTAGGAATTGAAAAAAATCCCTAAAAGGTAGCGCATCCAAAATTTCAAATCAATGGAGGACAAAGTACTCACATTTCCACTTTTTTTATTGGCACACACATAAACGAAGCGTTCGTTTAGTGGTGTGTGCCAATAAGAAAAAGTGGAAATGTATACTGGATTTTGGGTCTAGCACTCCACTGAGAAATCTCATTGTTGATGCGCAACCTCTTTTTCTTATGAGCTGGTTTATGTTTGCCATTGTTGCCTCCGTAGGGGGAGACAAAAAAAAAAGCACACACCGTATTTCTTTGTTGAGATGTTTATTCACATTGAAGAGCATATTCATATTTAAACTTTTTGTGTTTTTTTGGAAATTAACGCCGTACTTGATCATACTACAGCGTCACTCAAAAGCATCAAAAGTAGCAGATCCACAAGCTCGAAACGCGGCGCGAAGCGACGCGTTTTGAGCTTGTAGATCTGCTGCTTTTGTTATTTCTTTTAGTTGAATCCTGAAATGTAACCGTTTTAGACATATGAGGTTTCCACCCGACAGAAACGTTATGACAATGACATCCTATTTCATCGTATACGCCCTCAGAAGTGAGGTCATCTGACCTTGCTCAAACATGATTCCCACAGAGGGCCAATAAATTCAACATGTATGATTTTCAAACGTATTTCTTCAATCCTTTCTCTGTGGACCGTGGCGGACTAGTTTGTTTGAGTCTGTGTCTGTGATTCGTTCTCCTCAGGTGAGTACTGGATTGACCCGAACCAAGGCTGCTCTGGAGATTCCTTCAGAGTCTTCTGTAACTTCACCGCCGGGGGCGAAACTTGCATCTACCCCGATAAAAGGTCCAATGGGGTAAGTAGCCTTTGATTTCTACAAGATCAACCTTGTTTGATTTGTTCCAAGTTACTATTTTTGACCAAAGACTCTCGGCAACGCTGTGCCTTTGTTCACAGTGGTGTTGAAGCTAGACACATTTTTGTGATTTCCCATGAATCCACTGCTTCCTGTGCATGCTACTGTAAAAAGATCCACATCGGCGTATAGCACCACAACACCAACCATAACACAGTTTCTGACGCTGTCGTTAGTGCGTCTCAATTACATTGGTTTTGGACAAAGCTTTTGCAGATGTAATGTGCAAGAAAAATAATTGCATTTTTTTGTGTATTTGTGACTAAGCAAAATATAAACAAAACACTTTGGTGTTTTTGTGTTCCTGTCACTTTAAATTTATTTCTGTAATCCTTCTAATTAATCTACCATTTACTTTATTCTTCTTCATATATTCTACTTTTATTATACATCATTTGTTTTATTAACCATCATCTACGGTATTATTTGTATTTCTTATAGATTAATGATTTATTTATTTTCTTCTCTCTTCCAACTATTTGCTTATTGTTTTATTTGCTTTGTTCTATATTGCATTAAAGAAAGAATGAAAAAAGGTTGTCTTTTAATGTGCCCTGTATGTTTTTTGTTCTCCATAGGTCAGATTATCTTCATGGCCTAAAGAAGTTCCAGGGTCGTGGTTCAGTGAATTTAAGCGGGGTAAAATAGTAAGTGTTCGGTTCTGTTTAACCACTTAAAGGGATACTTCACTTTCACATAAAATAAACATTAAAAATATATATAAAAAAAAAATGAAAGAAGTTATGGCAAAATAAAGGCCCCCTCACACATTAGTAGGACACTCTAATGCGTGAGGGGGCCATGAATTTTCCATTACTTTTTTCATTTATTTTTAATATATTTTTTAAATGTTTCCCCGGCCCGAAAGTGAAGTATCCCTTTAAGCACTATACACTTTGTCATACAGTACGACGAATAGCGAAAGTACAAACTCACAACACGTTGCATCATGTCACACCCTAGCTATTTTCGCTACTTTTGAAAATCTTAAAAAATGTAGAAAGATTTTCTCTATTTTATCTGAAAATCTGATCGAATCTATCATAATCCAAAGTGTCCTTAAACAGTAAACTTCCAGTTGAGTAAACATGTTTTTTGAACGGAGCTCAGCTACAGTACCACCTGTTAGTTGGAACAGGAATGGTTAGCGTTGCCAAGCTAACTCATGCTTCATAATTACAATATGCCACCCAAGACTTACATTACCACTCGCTGTGCACAGTGGTTACATCCATTACATTGCATGGCTTAATGCCAACCTGCTTGCTGGCTTCTCATAAGCCAAACCGGGAAGCTTAGTGTATGTATGTACCACACATGTCTGTTTTGAAGTAAATTACGGGGGGAAAGGGGGATATTGAAATACACACATACCACATTAAATCACAATGTTTTGGAGTTTCTCTCCTGACTGATGGTCGCTGTCTCCGTTGTGAAGGGTAGAATCACACAGCGGATGACACATAAATCCATCCAATATCACCTCGCTGGAAAGCCGCCTAGGCTGCATCTTTGCCAGCACCCAAGTCACCCAAGAAAACGTTAACCATTTAAACCCTCTTAGTCTTTACTGAAACAGACTTGGGTCACAACTGTTACTCGGACCGCTTTTTTCTGTCTACACCACATCTCTTTGCCAAAAATAGCCGATCTACAAGCTGAAAACGTGCGTTTTGAGCTTGTGTCCATCAGCTATTTTTGCCGAATGTTCCCCCCATAATAGACACGCTGGGGTTCAAGCGTGGCAGAGGAGGATTATTTATGACCTCTTGATCTTCATTATTCTTTCTCTCTTTTCTTTTAATCTCCCTTCCTGCTAAACAGCTGTCCTACGTGGACTCTGAGGGCAACTCAATAAACGAGGTACAGATGACCTTCCTGAGACTACTAACGGCCTCGGCCAGGCAGAACTTCACCTACATGTGCCACCAATCGGTGGCGTGGCACGACGCAGCCGCCGACAGCTACGACAAGGCGCTGCGCTTCCTGGGCGCCAACGACGAGGAGTTGTCCTTCGACAACAACCCCTACATCAAGGCCCTCTCAGACGGCTGTGCGGTAAGGACATGGGCCATTATGAGATTTATTTTTATTATTTATTTAACGATTCACTCAACTCACGATACGATTTGAATCACGATACCGTAGGTTCACGATACGATTTTTTTAACACAACTTTTTTTTCCAGACAAATGACCGAAAAATCTTTTTTAAATGTATTTCTCTTACACAAATCTAGTATTTACTTGTCTTTAATAATTCTTTTTTTTTTACAATACTATGTTTTCTCTTATCCTCTTTTCAATACAGTAGCAAATGACTGAAAACTCTTTTTTGTATCAATTCTCTTACAAAGATCCTGTATTTTCTTCTCTTTTTTTACGCGCCCTCTGCTGTTTGCATCGTGCTATTTTTTTTATTAAATCGATTTAAATTGTCACCAGTTTGAATCGATTTGAATCGATTAATTCCTGGTTATTTTCTGGAGATGTGTTTCTGAACGTTTTCCTCTTTCTGTGTCTCCTTTCCCCCCCGGCAGACGAGGAAGGGCTACGGAAAGACTGTGATGGAGATTAACACTCCCAAAATCGATCAGGTTCCAATCATCGATGTCATGTTGACTGACTTTGGGGATGCCAACCAGAAGTTCGGGTTCGAAGTCGGGCCCGTCTGCTTCCTTGGTTAGATAGAACACAAAGAAAAAAAGAACACAAAAGAACAAAAAGAAAAGAGAAAAAAAAAGAAACTTTGACGGGGTCAGCAAAGCAAGTCAAGTCAAGACATTTTTTTGGGCTACCACCAAAACCCCAATTCCAGCCCCCACACCCTTCCCCATGCCACATGCAAGTTTTGAATAAGAGATGGTGTAGCGAACACGTCTTGCCATGTATTGTATGTATTACCCAGGAAAATACTTGTCGCCCTTGTAGGGCTAGAACCACATGACTTAACCACGTTACGGAGCAAAAGGTGAAGGACATTCTAATGTGTGGCAGAGGGGGGTGGAATGGAGGGTCAACACGAGGAGGAGGACAGGCGGAGGAACGTGGAGACCTTCTTCTCCGGACTCTCCAAAGGTGCTGTGCGACAATGACTACAATGGTGCTTGTTCAAAACACACAAAAAGTATAAAGAGGTGCTAAGAGAGGTGTATTTTGATAATAAAAAAAAAAAGAAAACTGTAATTATTATTTTGTACAATACTGTTATTTCTGAATCCACTTTCAAAACTTGCATGTGTTTCAGACTATGCATCCGGCTCCTTCAATGTTGGTTACCAAACATACAGTATAAGTTAAAAGACATCGATAAATAAAATGAATTTATAATTATGATTTTTGTTGTTGTGTTGTTCAGTGAATACTGTGTATCTGTTATGAAGCAAATAAAGTGAGCATTCAAACGACTCCCTATTTCTAATTAGACTGTATGCCCTTTGTATATATTGACCATCCAGAGCTCAAGCTTATTTGCCGTTTTGCCCATGCGACCGTAGGTGAAAAAACACACAAGTATCAAACCAGCACGTACACAGCAACATGTACCCACTAATGTTGTAATCCTGTGCTAGTATTAAGCAATCATGCCATTCACTATTCTCTAATTTAATTCAATTTGTTTTTTTTGTATTTTATTTTATTTAGTTTTTTTATTTTTATTATTTTTGTTTTCTGTCTTTTTTTTCACGGTTGTATACCTCAAACTTTCTTGATAACCATTAAGATGCGAGGATGTTATGCCCTGTATATACCTTGGTTAAGCAATTAAGTTTATATATTTTGGGTGGGGAATTTTTTAAAAGAGAGAAATACATTAACTGTTAGAACGTCCTCTGTCCAGTCCCTTCTGTGAATGCAATGAGAAGCCCTTTAGGTGACCCTTGTTTTGTAACTAAAATGAGAAAATGTTTTAATGTGCTTTTTATGGTTCATTTAAATATTAAAAACTGGATTCTAAACAACAGTGAATTTGAATGTCTCAATGGTTTGTGTAAGTGGACTGTGGGATAGATTGACGTACTGTACATAATATAAAGTTCTCTAAAAAACCAAGGATGTCTTATATAAGACCTTCATATAACTGGGCTGGTGCAATTCCATCTTGAAACCAATAAAGTACCATCTTACAATACTTTTCTTTCATTCTGAGTACTTGAATAAAAATGTTCACCATGTGCTTGTATTGCCATTGTAGAATTACTCAGCCTTCCAAAGTATTGTGTCCTTTGCTGTAAGTGAGGAACTTTTCTAGTCGTGTTGCATGAGTTACATAATTGGTATAAAGAAGAATAAAGACACATGGTAGATGAATTAGTAAACGTGTGTGTGTGTGTGTGTGTGTGTGTGTGTGTGTGTGTGTGTGTGTGTGTGTGTGTGTGATTTTTACTTTCTATTTTGGTTAAATTTATCCCAAGCAATCCTACCATGTTCCTTGATCAGTCCGAACCTTTAAAACATAAACAGCAGTTGATTCTCTCAATTGTTAGATTCAAGAATATGAAATAAGACTAATATAAGTCCAATGCTGCAGGGCTTTTAACTTGACAGGACTTTTTAGAAGTAACATTTTTGACTGTCCTTAAAGCAAAGGTTTTGGGGTTACCAGCCTGAAATCTCACCTGAGAAAGTTTAGTCAACAACAAGCATGGAGAGTCAGATGTTCAGGATGCAAATTGTATCGTTGCTGTCGTTCAAAACATTTGAATCTCCATAATTTTAAGATATCCCATGTACAGGACAACCGTGTAGCCTATATTTGCATAGCTAGCAGTTGCTTCCTATAAATATTTCAACTATATATCAACTTTGTCAACAGATATCATGGCGACATCTTTAACTTTCCTGCTTATACGGCCTTGACCTTGTTTGAAACTCTAACCCTCCCATTTCTATTCAGGCTCATTCCCACAGCGTTTGCTGATGCACAGCTGTTCTTACTATACAGACTGTGCTTTTCCTATCACTATCTAAACTTCACAGGCTCTCAAAAAACTCTTTGGCTTAGAAAACATCAATCCCTCTAGCCCTGATCACATTAGCCCCGAACCCTTTCTCTACGTAATCCGTCCAACATGCCAAACTCACATCCTGAGCTGGCAATTCCTGTAATTCCTCTGTAGTATCTAAATATCGGTCATGCTGCAGATGGTCTGGCGGTATGGCGCCGCGCGCAGACCCTAAAGAACTGTGGCCCTAAAAAAACACTATGGCCTCAACTCCCCACAGCGACTGCAAGGTAAGGTGGTCTGGTGTTAATAATGTACTTGAGTAAAAGTACAAAAGTATTGGTATCAAAATGTACCAAAAGTTAAAGTACTGAAATGTTTGAAAATAGCACATCTACAAGCTCACAACACGTCGCGATGCGACGCGTTGTGAGCTTGTAGCATTCAAAAATAGCCTAGGTATAAAATAAGACAAAAATGGTTGATGTATGTTTTATAATATAATAATTCATATCTGCAAAGTAACTAGTAACTAAAGTTACAATATTTGCCTCTGAGACGTAGTGGAGTAGAAGTAAAAGTATTGGAAATTGGAAATACCTCAAAATTGTACTTAAGTACAGTACTTGAGTACATGTTCTTAGTTACTTTCCACCACTGGGTATGAGAAGGGACTCAAGGGAGAGATTTGGCCTCTGTGCTCTTCTTGAAAACAAAACAAAAAACATCAGCAACCAATTATATTAACCAATAATATCGTGACATCCGCCTGTCAATCCATCTTCCACACAGTGTCATGACTCACGGTTCATTATTTCTAGAGACACAGAGGATCAATCATGGAAAAATGAACATAAACAAAGTTAAAGAGTACGCACATCTTTCTTTCTGAAGTCATTTGAGGGCGAGAAATATTTATGCTTAACCCATTCAAACCAGGGAACGCATCCGTTTAATCACTTTATCCATATTTTATACTTTGGCTATTCAAAAATAGCAGATATACAAGTTCATATGAACTTGTAGATCTGCAATTTTTTTTAAATCTTGAACATTTAGGCAAATATTTGAATATATATATTATGGGGGGAGGTCCCTGGAATAAAATATCTTCAGATGGGGGTCCGCGGCCAAATACATAATTTTGGGGGTCCTTGACACGACAAAGGTTTTAAGCACCGCTGATTATAGCAACATACGTTTTTTTTCAGAAGCTGTTAGGATTTAGAAGACATTGTAGAATCCCCAGAACCAAAGATTTGAAATGTTCGCTTTAAAAATATGTATATTCAAAGATTTGCACAAATTTTCATCTAGATGTTCATCAAGACATCTAAAATGAGATGCGTTCCCGGTCTTACTTTAATGGGTTAAAAGGAACTTGATTCACTAATGCCTTGCTTGATTTGTATTTATTGAATTTTACTTTGTGGACCGATGTGACCTCCAGGTGAGTCATGTTACTTAGTTGCCAATGCTCAAAATGAGTGTGTTTTTTGCAAGCACTGCTGACTTTGAACACTGAAGGATACTGAATACAGCCAGTCTGATAAGAAATTACATTTATTTTTTAAATGAACCTTTCCCTCTTGCCACTTACAAACAATGTAGAAACTGAACAAAACCACCGCCATGCATTAACTTTTTCTGCCCGTTGTCCTCTTGGTGGCTATGAATGCAACAAGGTCATTAATGACTAAATACACAGTTGTGCAATGTCACATTTGCGCCGTTATATTCAAGCTCAAAGGATATGGGAAGATATCGCTTATATAACGCGGGAATGACGCTGGAAAAGAAACTGCTTCACTACTTTCAAGGCATATTTCTTCCTCCTTTGTGAATTTCTGTCGCCAAAAATCTCCAGGCTGCAATGACAGCCGTTTGAAGATCAACAAGAATGTCTGAGCACGTGCATGGCATGCATGCCTGGCCAGACCTGACGAAGAAGGTCAGATATGACCGAAGAGAAAGGGAGAAGAATGTTGAGAGAGAAGAGAAAGGGGACAATGAAGGGAGAATAGTAGACATCTCTGTCAGTGGAGAAATCCTCAGAGCCCACAACCCTGACCCTGAGACACAGCAGAGAGGAGGAGAACACAGTACCAGAGCGATGCGACGCGTTGTGAGCTTGTAGATCGGCTATTTTCAAATAGCCGAGATATATATAGAGCTTACTGTAAGTGGTTAATGTATGTTTAGTAATAATAATCTGAATCTACAAAGTAACTAGTAGGCCTAACTCAAGTTTTCAAATAATTGTAGTGGAGTAAAAGTACAATATTTTCCTAAGTGATGTAGTGGAGTAGAAGTAAAAGTATTGAAACTTGGCAATACTCCACTAAAGTAACTGCCGACTGCGCTATACCGCCTACCCCATGACAGCTGGGGGCCTGATGGAGGGGAAGGGAACTGGTTGGAATAACGTGTTCCTTCCACGCGCTACGTCCAACCGAAGAAGGTCAGTTAGCTCTCATGCATTGAAGGAGGCATGAGCTCGGCCCTGGGCTCCCTAGGCTGGTGGGGGGAGTGTAGCACCCAGGATCACTTAGAAAAATGGCACCGGGTGAAAAATAAAAAGAGGTCTACAAAAATCGTGGGATAAAAAAAAAAGAAAAAAAAAAAGAAAACATTCCACTGAATACAACATAGCACATTTTACATTAGAATGTGATTATTAGCCTACTTCCCAGGAAGAAAAAAAGAGATAACTGCTTTAAAATAGGCCAGGGATGTCATTGTATAACTATTAACTGTTGAAAAACAACTGCAGTTCATTATATATATGAACATCAGTGTAAAATACAGAAGAGCATTATGGACTGTGCTCACGTCATCTGTGGTTTATGAATATGTGCCAGCGAGTCATTTCATTTCATTTTATTTAGGTCTTTAGTGGACAGATTGGTTTTATCTGTTGCTGTTGGTAGTCATGGCAGTCAGTTCCCACCTTATGTTGTGTGGGAGTTCCCACTGCTCCAGACCGTGCTGAATAACTGCTAGCTTGCATAATGTCTTGAGACTAGGACTGAGGTGTAGGATATACAGGTTATTGGCTCCCAGAGAGGATGATAGGAGGATGATACGATCTCCCACCATGCAACAGCACATATTATACATTGAAACCGGTCCTTTCCCCTTAGGCTCAACATACTTCCAGAAGGTCTCTGAGTCAAATTTCCACAGAGCATTGAAGCTCTGGTCAAAGTTGAAGCCACCAATTATGAACAGCTCTCCATTGTAGGCAAAGGCTGAATGACCAATGCGTCCTTCTGAAAGAAGTTGTGTAGAAGGCGTGTTCAGCCAGCAGTTGGTCTCTGTGTCAAACACTCTGATGATGTTGCTGTAGTCGTCGACCCCATAGTACCCTCGACCCCCAAACGCAAACATCTTTGTCCCGATGATGGTGGCAGAGTGCCGTGATGAAGCAGGTGGAGGAGTTCCTCTGGTGTTAATTAAAGACCAGACCATCGTGGTGGTGTCCAACTTGTAGATGTCATTAGTGAATCCAGTCAGCTGGGTGTATCCTCCATGGATAAACATGACCTTCTCCATGGCACAGGCTGAGTGGTTCATCCTCTCCTCTGGAACAGTCCCAGAGACCCTGGGTTTGAACCAGCTGTGGGTGTCGACATCAAATCCATAAAGCACCTTGTTAGACTCTCCTCTGTCGTAGTTATACCCTCCCCAGATGCAGATGATATATTCTATGAGCACAGCTGTGTGGTCCTCACGCCTGGAGGGAACCTCAAGTTGGCGTTCTCTTCCTGTTGTCACCGGCGGGGTCAACGTACTCCAGCATAAAGACAGTGTGTTGAAAACATGGACATTCATCTGGGGCCGCGTTGGCACCACAGCTCCCTCCAAACGTGTACACCTTGTGCTCCACTGAAACAGCAGCATGACCGATTCCTTGTGGTCCAGCATTCTGAAGTACCGTCCAGCAGAACATTTCTCTCACTGTAAATCAGGTTGGATTTCATTGATCATATTGGTTCAGTGGCACACATGTCACACAAAGTTTGACCAATCCACAAAGCCGATCAGTTGGGTTTGACCAATCAAGGAAGCCGATGACTGTTGTTTTCCCTAATGTGGCAAATTGAAACCCCTGTGCTGCGCAGGATCTGTAACTTCATTGATGTTTGGGCGGTGTAGCCGCCCCTATAAGTGGGGTTGGGACACCTCCTTAGTACACATTTGCTGTACTGTGATTGGCTCATTAGTACACCCCTAGCTGTACTGTGATTGGCTGACTCTATTGGCTGACTCTATCCAGCACTGTGATTGGCTAGCGAGACACATGATGACATTAATAACCTATAAATAGGACTATGCACTACGCACAAAAATAATTATTAGGAGCTTCCTTCACTGTGATGACCGCTGTGATGACCACACCGCCTACTTTACACTGGGTGTGATTTTTTAATTCTACGGCCTTGTTTTCCTGTTTATTTTGTCAGCTAACAATTTGTTTAGAATTGACATAACTATTGTACCATTTCTGGGGTCAAATATGACCAAAACGTCAAAGGTTTGACGTGACGGGGGTTCCCTTCATGTCATTTGACGCTGTCCCTGTCTGCATTACTGGAAAGTGCCGTTCTCAAACCCAGGGGTGGAAAGTATCTAAGTACATTTCCTCAAGTGCTGTACTTAAGTACAATTTAGAGGTATTTGTGGGCGGTGAAACCACCCCTATATGTGAGGTTTGGATATACGTGATTGGCCAATCACAGTCTATTCAGGACTGTGATTGGCTAGGGAAACATGACACATGTGCATAGCCCTATAAATAGGTGAAATAAGTGAATCACACAGACTCCATTCACGCCCACTTCACACTGGGTGTGATTTTTGGGCGGTGAAACCGCCCCTATAAGTGAGGTTTGGAAATTTGTACAATTATCCTGCGCTGTGATTGGCCAAAAAGTACCCCGCCTAACCCTGCACCGTGATTGGCCAATCACAGTCTATTCAGGACTGTGATTGGCCAGTGTCACATGACACATGTGCATAGCCCTATATAAGAAACCATAACTTTAAAAAAAACATATTTTTTTTTTTTTTAAGTTATGGTTTTGTCCATCATAAAGAGTGTTTCAATAAATGTATTTATTTTTTGCACATGATTGGTTGACTCCATTCAGTATTGTGATTAGCTAGCAAGACACCACCCACTTCACACAGGGTGTGATTTTTTGTTTACAAATTAGCTTTGCTAACAATAATATTGAATTCATGTTAACGTCACAGCCTTAAAGAGTTCTCCCTTTCTCCAAATAATGGAAAATGGAAAGAATAATGGAGGAAATTCAGGAGAAATAAATTATTTTCTTTTTTTGTATTCTTAGAGCAATGGTTCTCAAACTTTTTCATGTCAAGGACCCCCAAATTGACACGTATTAGGCCGCGGACCCCCATTTGAAAAGATATGCCAGAGACCCCCATAAGAGAAGATTTTTTTACGGCTCTAGCACTGATTCTCAACCATTTTTATTTCAAGGACCCCCAGTTTGACATGTATTAGGCTACGGACCCCCATTTAATGGCATTTCTATCTCTGGGACCCCAGTGTATATGGTAAAATCAATGCTAATTTAACTAAAATGGACACTCAATGGACTCAATGGACACTCAAATGGACCCATGGGTCAAATGGACCCATGTACACTAAAATGGACTCAAATGTACCCATAAAGGTCCATTTGGTTCCTAACTATCCATCATTTAGCTGTGGACCCCCTGGAACTCCCTTAAGGACCCCTGGGGGTCCCGGACCCCAGTTTAAGAACCAATGTCTTAGAGTTCTTCATCCGATTCTCCGTCAGTCATCATGGCGGCCAGTTCCCACCTGACATCATGCGGTAGTTCCGACCGATCCAGACCGTACTGAATAACCGCTAGCTTGCATAACGTCTTGAGACTAGGACTTAAGTCTATTATATACAGGTGATCATTGAGTGTCGTGCCTTCTTTAAATCCCCCAAAGACGATGACACGATCTCCCACCATGCAACAGCAGCCGCCATTCATCCTAAACGGGCCATTCACGGGCAGTATAGAGACCTCCTTCCAAGAAAATGTCTCTGGACTGAATCTCCACAGATCATTTATGGACTTGCCGTCATTGACCTTCCAGTTCTGGCTACCACATACGTACAGCTCTCCATTGTAGGCAAAGGCTGAATGATACCAGCGTTGTTCTGAAAGAAGCAGTGCAGAAGGCGTGCTCAGCCAGCAGTCGGTCTGCGTGTCAAACACTCGGACGTTTTGGGCAGCCCCAGAATGGCCCCCAAAAACAAACATCTTTCTCCCGATGATGGTGGCAGAGTGAAATACTGAAGCAGGTGATGGAGTGCCTCCGGGATTAATTAAAGACCAGACCATTGTGGCGGTGTCCATCTTGTGCATGTCATCAGTGATGACATGCATGTTCAATCCTCCATAGATATACATGAACTTCCCCAAGACACAGGCTGAATGGAGAGCCCTCGCCTCTGGAGCGGTCCCAGAAACCTCAGGCTTGAGCCATCTGTGGGTGTCGACATCAAATGCATAAAGAATTTTGTCATAAATACTTTCATCCATCTCCACTCCCCCCCATATGTAGACAATACAACCTATGATCACAGCTGTGTGGCCGTAGCGCATGGAGGGAACCTCAAGGGGACGTTCTCCTCTTGTAGTCGTCACTCGGGGCAACGCCCTCCATCGCAAGGACACTGTGTGGAAGACGTACATGCTGATCTGATCCTTTGGCGTCCTACCTCCAAACGAGTACACCTTCCATCCCACGGCAACAACAGCAGCATCGAGGCCATTTTTGTTCACGTTGCGCAGCTTCACTGTGCAGTGCAACATGGACAGACCGACACTATTACAAGTAGAATGTGGTGAACCCTGCTCCAAAACAAGAGTCTTCATTGCGTCCACTACATTTATATTGGAGGCCAGTCTATATGACGTCGGCCGTCTACATCAGACATATAGCATTGGTTCTATGATGTCACAGTAATGTGAGGTCAGCAGTCGGTATTGTGTGGAGTTTGTATGTTCTCCCCGTGTCTCCTAGGGTAGGTACCCTCACAAAAACATGCTGTAATCCTGGTCTCTATACTGCCTCCCCCTGGTCAGCCGGGGCGCCTGATGGAGAGGAAAGGAACTGGTTGGAATAACGTGTTCCTTCCACGTGCTACGTCTAACCAGGGAACCTCCCCCTGTCAGGTGATAAGAAGCGACTTGCTAGCTCTCATGCATTGAAGGAGGCATGAGCTCGGCTCTAGGCTCTCCCTAGGCTGGCAGAGGGAGTGTAGCGCCCATGATTACTTAGGCAATTGGCACTGGGTGAAAATTATGGGTTACAAAAATCATGGGATAAACATTTTGGTTGAAAAAAAAATAAGTAATGTGAGGTCATAGAATCTCCATATCATGGGTAAAGTTTCAGCCCATACATATGGAGCCCACAAATTGTTCTTCCCGTGTAAAAAATATTAAAATATTAAAGTATTTATTTGCTCCGATATCCCAGCGCTTTATGTGCGTTCTCACCGCGGGTCAGAAAGTACACTATTCCAAGTATTTTCAAGTTGAGAAACGACTCGAGCCGGCTACGACCGATTATATTCAACACATTGCTGGCCAGGCCTGCAATCGAACCTGGGGCAATTGTGGACTCCTGCTCCACAGGTGGACTCTCTAACCATTCAGCTATGTCACGTAAAACTGGTGCTTAAAATTGGTGGAAACTAAAGGTTCCAGGGGGTCATCAAAATCTTTTTAACCTTTTCTATCTATATTGTATTTGGCTATTCAACAATAGCAGATAATACAAGCTAACAGCCGGGCACTTAGTGCCGCGCTGCGAGCTTGTACATCTGCTATTTTTGAACATTTTTGGAAAGTCTTAAAAGGTGTTTGAACATTTTTGAATAATTTCATGTTTTAACATAAATCTTCTCTTCTGGGGTCCCTGGCACAAAGCCTTTTCAGATGGGGGTCCGTGGCCAAATACATTATCAATTTGGAGGGTCCTTGGCGCGAAAACGTTTGCGAACTACTGGTGTAAAAGACAGCAGCTGAGAAGAGCTGATCTACAAGCTCACAACACCACTGAGAGAGTTGAGACTATAGCTGGAAGTATTCCACAGATGTTTCTCTTGTGTCTATGAGTTGTCTCCAAGTGATGCTGCAGCTTTGATGGCTTCATAGATGTCACAGCCTTAAAGAGTTTTCCCTTTTTCCAAAAAATATGAAAATGGAAATAAGAATGGAGGAAATTCTGGAGAAAGAATTTTCTATTTTTGGGCGGTGTAGCCGCCCCTATAAGTGGGGTTGGGACACCTCATAAGTATTAGTTTCCTGCACTGTGATTGGCCCACTTGGCCCACTTTCCTGTACTGTGATTGGCTGACTCTATTGGCTGACTCTATTCAGCACTGTGATTGGCTAGCGAGACACATGATGACATTAATAACCTATAAATAGGATTATGCACTTCCAAAAATCCACTTTTTTTGGAAGTGAGCTTCCATCACTATGATGACCACTGTGATGACCACACCGCCCACTTCACACTGGGTGTGATTTTTTGGGCGGTGAAACCGCCCCTATAAGTGAGGTTTGGATATTTGTACAACAAATCCTGCGCTGTGATTGGTCAAAAATCACAGCGCCTAACCCTGCACCGTGATTGGCCAATCAAAGTCTATTCAGGACTGTGATTGGCCAGTGTCACATGACACATGTGCATAGCCCTATATAAGAAACCATAACTTAAAAAAAAACATAAATTTGTTTTTTTTAAGTTATGTTTTTTTCCATCATAAAGAGTGTTTCAATAAATGTATTTATTTTTTGTACATGATTGGTTGACTTGATTTTTACTTTACTGGAGTGTTTCCAATTGTCAGTACTTAATTAAGCCAGGGAAGAATCTCCACCCAATTGTTTTTTTTTACATTTTTGCTACTGCTCCTACAGATTTTGTCCAAAACTCACAGAAATTGGTACACATTATCTCTGGGATCATGTGATCAACATTTATTTCTGATCCTATTCCAATTGGCTAAGACTGCCTTCCAGAGTTTGCAGGCCCTGGGTAGGCAACCTTGCCTGGCGGACACCTGTGCTCTGAGGAGCACACTTTTCTAGTTGTTTTTGTTCCCACACCCTCCGGGCTGTTTCCATAGCCCGGAGGTATACTCTGCTGTAAAAGTTGGTTGTCTACTCTGTAAAGCAGAATATATATGCAGTATATCGCTAAATAGATGGAGGAAAGGTTGTTTTGCTGACAGGCAGTGTTGCCATGGCTGCTTATTATAAGCAAATTTGGGCTTGTTATTCTGTAAAGTTGCTTGCAAATATTGGTACGGCTTGTTTTAAAGTTTAGTTATTTGGGCTTGCTTTCAAAAATAAATAAATTGTTGTTTAAACCAGTTCTCAAACATTTGCATGTCAAGGACACCCAAATTGATGTATTTCTCCACACACCCCATGTCCCATCTGATTTTTTTTAAAATTGATTCCAAATATTTCACTTTTTCTCTTCAAGATCTTTTTGGAAATAGCAGATCTACAAGCTCACAACGCGTTGCGAATGCGACGCATTGTGAGCTTGTAGATCGTCTATTTTCAAATAGCCAATGTATCTACAGGTTTAAAGTGCATACATAGCCTAGTCACTTCTTTTGGGCTTGTTTTCATAGACCTGGCTGCTTATTTCTCTCGCAAAATCTGGCAACTGTGCTGGCAGGTGCTGGAGTTTGACTACTGCTGTTGCCATGGTAGTGGTAAACGTCTCTGAAATTACGCCATATTGCAGATCAAAGTAGTGTATTCGAGTGAGGCAGGCAATCAAACATTCCTGAGACTCTATGGCATTAATATCAGAAATACAGATATCAGATAAAAGCCTGCAAGCACACTTTTAAGAAAGGCATAGTGAACTTTCTTTCCCTTGATGTTCTTCAGCATAACAGGTCATATTATGCATGATATGTCAACAAGACCATTCATAAAACATTCTTCTGATCTGTCTTCCCTTCATCCTACCTTTCTGTCCTGATCTCCTTCCTAAATTCATCTTCAGTATTTCATCTTTAAAACTTCAATTGTTACTCTGTGGACAGCTCCTGCTAACAGTAGACCCCAGACAACTACACATTGTATAACGAAGATTAAACCTGGGTTATGGATTGACATGTAAGACTACAATATCTTGATTTACCTGGACACTTCCCTAAAATGTCTTGCCCTTGTCTTCCTCTGAGAATGTTATAGCAAAAATGACAGGGACCCCAGGGATCCCATACAGACATTGTAGCTACAGAATAGAGAGAGAGAGAGAGAGAGCGAGAGAGAGAGAGAGAGAGAGAGAGAGAGAGAGAGAGAGAGAGAGAGAGAGAGAGAGAGAGAGAGAGTGAGATGCATTT
Organism: Gymnoscopelus braueri; assembly: GCF_963280865.1. Classification (NCBI taxonomy): domain Eukaryota; kingdom Metazoa; phylum Chordata; class Actinopteri; order Myctophiformes; family Myctophidae; genus Gymnoscopelus; species Gymnoscopelus braueri. Next base: position 37,524,843 of record NC_137623.1, read on the forward strand.
AACAACATACTCAACTGGAAACAGGAGATCAGCCTTGCTCTCTCTGGACTCATCATAAGACAATCTCACTCACTGTATTGACCTCCCATACCGGTCCCCGATACAAGATCAAATTGGAATTCAGAAAAACCTGTAGCCCGACACAAGATCAAATTGAAATTTAGAAAAACCTGTAGCTTAAAATCGATGTATAAGTATGGGGGAAGGGGGAGGTCCTTCATTAAATCAACTATAAAAGGGTGAATTACATGAGTGCACATTGGGCATCTAAACCCTGTCCTCACCAACATCTACGGCTCTCTCAAAGAGAAGACAGCTGCCTGCTGCTGTCGTCCTTCCAAGGCAACGTTTTCGTAAGGAGGATCCTTTCTTAGTTTCTTTGCTTTGTTCTAATTCAGGGCCTAATGTGATGCAATGTCGCACTTTCCCTTGGATCTGTTTGTGGACCTAACTTGTAGACCATTGAGATGCGCGATTGAGCAAACTGTCTGTTGTCTCTATTATTTTATTGATTAAGTATTATTTCAAATCAAACTGTTCAGTTCTCTTGTTTTTTACATTTTACGGATGTTTTAAAGCTCTTCACTTCACCAATGTAACTCACCGCCAAGGCCAAGATCCGTAGCACCTGAATAACATTCGCACACTCATGCCAATCTTCCCACCCATTCATCCATTCTCAATTCTGTCCTTGACCTTGATTGTGCGCTTTTGACCTTTATGACCCAAACCTTACTCATCTCTTCAGTTAGCCTACTGATAGTCTGGGAGGCATTGGGTCGGAGCTTGGACAGCAGGGGCGCGGCCACTGCGTTGTGATTCAAATCAACAGCCAATGAAGAAAAGGGGGCGGGATCCACATGCACTGGGTGTTGCATCTAAATAGGATCAACGGGAAGCAATTTCCCCTTGAGAAATTGCGGCCGCCATTGTTGTGTACTGCTGTTTGCCTCTCGTCGGACTTTTTAGACGAGTTGCACAGCTCTCAGACCGGTAAGAGGCGTGTCCGCTCAGATTCTGAGCGTAAGTTACATCCCGCCCACAAATACCAGGGCTCTGGCCCAGAAGTTCCTCGCCGAGCTGGCGAAAACTTCTGGGAAACTTACTGATAATTCCTTCCAATTTTCAAGTTATCTTACTAACAGCTATTTCAACCACTATTTAAATGTGATGTGACTATAACGTTGAGTTGAGTTAAGTTGAGTTAACAAACAAACAGACCAACAAACACAAACACACCAAGAAACAGAGGGGACTGGTCTAATGCCCTGCCATGCATTGCTGTGGGCAGGGTATCATTCATATGCATGGAAAAACTTGGGCAAACAAAGTTGCATACTGAAAAATGATAAAGTTGAAACAAGGTTCAAATACTGCATTGCCCATCCTGACACTGATAACGGCAGTCACCACCAGACATTTTACTTTACAAAATAAAAAGCATCAGGCTGCTGACGTCCCTTGAAGCCTGCAGCATGTCCCTTCTCTGTGCTTTACTTTAAATCACTCAAATATGTTTCAAAAGATGGATTCCTCCTCTAAACTATCGCCACACACCAGATGGGAAATAGCCAGATGTACCCTCCGTTTTCACTACAAAAGCACCACATCAACTATACAGGCAGAAAGCCATGGTCAGCACAAACAGGACCTCAGGGGAGAAAAAAAAAAGAGGTTTGATTCTGTCTCTCAACTGCAGTATTCCGAAACAAGTCTGGGAAATCTTCTGACTTGTTAAGAAGAGGCAAAACCTTTATGAATGTTATGGATTTAGTTTTCAGACAAGATGGACATTTAGTGTCAACTCAGTAACCACCCAATTGAAATGTAAGCACAGAATTAGGTTACAGAAACACTGACAAACACTGACCGATGTCCTGTTCATCTTTGAGAAAGTTTCAAGCATGTTCTTATACAGATGTAGTTATCATTGTGTTATTAAACACGGTTGCCAGCGATAACAGAAACATTCTTCCACAATTCTAACAGAAAGTGTATGGCACCGGATATGGATGTGCTGCAATAATAGTCCAGTGGGAAGAAGGGGTTATTATGCACCCCCTGGAAACATACTTCTAATCAGTCTTTCCAGACTGGAGAAAATGTGTACAAAATGATGAGTTATGTTAAAAAGTTGTCCCATGCACCATTTCTATGCAAATTAGTAACGCAGTTATCGAAAAATCTATTTTCACTTTATCTCAGCCAGTATTGCAATTAACTGAACAAATAAGATGCTAGACCTATGTTTCGTGGCTCAAGGATCATAATGAAACTAATCTTAAGGTGATCACATATACCTTGGCATGCTGGTGTGCAAATGAGTACTGCCATTACTATATAATCCCATTTTTATCAATTATTAGTATAACTTTTTTAGCCATCTGCAAAATAATTGCTCACCACCAATAGCTTTCTTCACCAATGTTTTCATAAAGGTGTCTTCTAACACCTCTCAATTAGTTCCAACCCGAATACTCTGGGAAGCTTTGTGGGAGCCAATCAAAGTTGAGAAGGCCTGGTGTGGAAAAACTGGAAAAATATAAATTGGCCAATATGAGCTTCGATGTCAAATTAGGGGTTTGTGGTGGTGCTGAATCCATTCCAACCATTCGTTTTTATTAACAATGACTGCCTGGCCATATAATCGTCCACGCTTACTTTTCAGGGGACCTATTCATCAAATTGTGGTGGTCATCATTTTCACTTGTTAATTTTGGTTGAGTGAAAAGCCGTCATGGCTCTTCCTTTGGATGAGAAAACCACTGGTCATTACAATATATCATACATTATCATATAACCTGTATTTACCCTGGGTGAGGCGAGTGGAGAGAGAGAGAGAGAGAGAGAGAGAGAGAGAGAGAGAGAGAGAGAGAGAGAGGATAATCACATACAGTCCATAAAAAAATAAATGGCTGAACGAACATAAAAGCAGTGACAATCACGCATACATTTCCCACAACGCATTTTCTCATCACAAATAATGACACAAGAACACAATGAAAGAACACACACTGATCACGCCTCTGGCGCATACTTGAAAATCTCCCCCCTGCCTGTAATAGCCTGAGATGCTACAATATGTATGACGGCACTGTTGTTAACCATGGATTTATTAAATTCATATGTGTGGGACTGACAGTATTCTATTCATTTGCTTTCATAAATCCATCCTTGGACTGCTGGCCACTTATCTATCCACTTACATTCAAATATACACAAAATCCCTCTACTCATACAACAGGAGCTTTCTGATGCTCCAAAAGTGACAGGCAGGCATGTAGCATACAGTACACAACGTTCCTCTGTTAGTGCCCACAAAGAGTGAGCTCAGATCAGTATGTCCATATTTCCCTCTGATGTCTTGTGTGAAGGGACACACACTGTTCGTTTTGTATTCCTTACATGTTACGTACTATATATGGCTATAGCCTACACTCCAGGGCTTTATATCACTCTCTCCATCTCCTCAGTCCATACTGAACTTGGTAAGAAGGCCTTCTGCTCTGCCCCCTCGACCAAAGCTGTCTAGCTTATTTGCCCTTGGACATTTCAAACTTCTTTTTCAAAACTTTCAAAAAGGTTATTTTTCTCAGCATTTTTTACACTCATTTTATGACCTGTTTTTATCTTGTCTTTGCACTGAATGTCCTGTCTGTCTGTATCTTTGTGTGGATTGCTGCTGCAATGTCTGAACCAAGGTCTCTCTTGAGAATAATAGACCTCACGTTGCGTCACGTTTGTGCCAGTAAGTAAGTGGCAGCATGTGCGATGGAACAAATATTCCGAGAACAGAACAAAAACACAAATATCTGTACCTATCTGTCCACGTGTCTGCGGAAGACACAAGTCCGCCCCCCCCCCCCCCCCATCTCTGTATGTTTGGCTTCCCTGATTGGCCAACACGACTCGTCGGCTTCACTGATTGCCTGAGCTTTGTGTCTTGTTTGTGCAGCTTATAGATGCCAATACAAGTGGCAGTGTGTACAATGGAACAAATAGTACGAGATCTGTGCTCGTGGGTGAAGAAGGAAGCCACAGCGAATGAAAGCGGCGGTGCGAAGCAAAATATGAGCTGACAATGGTTACAACGAGTACATCAGATAACATTTTGTATTGCAGGTGGGACGTGTCGTGAATTCCTGGTAGACTTGCATGGCCCCCAATTGTAGCAGGTCTAGAAGTAGTAATGATAACAATGATAATAATAATAATAGTAATAATTCCGAATTTACTTGCGCATCAGAGTGGACGAGGTATTTTCAGTGGACTGCAGCTGAACTTTCTTGGAGGAGATCTACTGTCAGTATTAATGATTCCTCTGGTCGCACTGAACCAGCACCTACAGTATGTTGTCTCATTCTGTGTTTGTCTTTCACACTCTTCACCCCGACTTCAAGGGTACGCCTAAAAAATGTGGGGGAGTGTAAGAAGCAGGGTAAGGGATGATCAGAGAAGCAGGCAAAGTGATGTTGAACAAGCCCTGAGGCACACCCCAAGGTTTACCTCTATCAAGAGCACTGAGCTGACCCCATGCAGGGCTTCAAAGCCACTGGGCTCATTTGAATAAGTCATGAGTCTGTGGTTCGCGTTCTGTGAGAAACATTATGTAGAAATGTGTTGCAATTAATTCTGGACAGAACGTCTGTCTGACCTCTCTGCTGTAACAACTCCCTGCATAGCTCTGGAGAGAAGGCACAACGGTGCAGAGCAGGTGAAGGATAAAGTATGAAACATTGCGTTTGGAGATGAGGGAGGCAAAACTCCCACAGAGGGAGAAAGTATCGAGTAGGTCACTTTTTTTTGTCTTTTACGGTTGACTAATCTCTCAAGAATCTGTCTTTAGAGATTAGTCAACTGTAAACATTGCATTGTAGTGCTCATTTTCCCCCTTGTGGGCAGAATGTGCACATATTGGAGTCATTGCCATTTATTACAATACAATCTTTTTTGAAATTAGCATATAGAAGGTATGGTGAGGTAAGGTACTATTCACATATACATCATGTAAGTGAACTTTATGTGTATTTATGCCATACCTGGCTCTCCGTGCTTTCTATTATCCTCCCTCCTAATTTTGCACATTCCCTATTGCTGGTAAGAGGTTTTTTAAAGAGGGTCACGCCTCCTTTCCATTGAACGCTATAATTCAGTTAAATATATCGTCGCTGTCGGGTGGAAACCTCATATGTCCAAAACCAGCTTGTAGATCTGCTATTTTCACACATTTTGTGCGTCACGTCACTTCCACTTAAATATGGAGATATGAGGTTTTTGCCCGACAGCAACAATATGCAATGTTCCCTCTAGTGTTCAACGCAAGAAAATGTGTTAATTTAACGGAGGAATCGAAGCGATAATTTTTTATTAATGTAAAGTGCAACTGAGTACCCTGAAAGCACCCTATATATAAAAACTGTATTATTAACACAGCCAAGCACCTTAATTGAACGAAATGCTGTCTTCTGCATTGTTTCCTGGCAAGCAATGCATGCAGTGACTGCAGTCCCTCCGAAATACATAAATAAATATTTTTTTACGTACTCAAGGCAAATTCCGTATGGAAGAAAAATAGAAGGAGGAGTTTCGCAAGCACTCTCAGATCACGGAGGTTCCCATAGATAGGAGAAGGATGGACCAAACAGAATTACAGACATCACACAGAGCTTGATGGAAATGAGACGTTAGATTGCCTTAACTGTACTTTTCAACCTTATTTTCTAACCACATTTTTATATTAATACTAGTATATTTATTTTCCTTGCAATCCAGTATTATCTCTATTATTATTGTTGTATATGGTGTTGTTATTGTTAGCACAGTCTTGGATCATGCCACACCAACATTCTGCTTGTACCTGTGAGAGTGTGTGACAAATAAACCCCTTGTTGATTCCGCTTGATGCGTGACATTCATCCAACACATTTCACCACACTCGCAATACCTCACCAGTTAGCAACACAGCAGTAACACTGCAACTGTAGCATGTAGTCTATGTACGATATGTGCCTATACATGAACAACGTGATTCTTGGTTTGAAAGCGCATATGACATCAAGTACAAGTCTGTCAGAAGTTTATTATGAGAGAGGAGCAATGATATTGTTGATTACTCCTCTGCCTCTGAATGCGTTCTGCATGCACATCGAAAGTTTATCGAAAGTTCAAAAGTGATCATTTTGAACTTGTACAAAGGCTTCCCCACTTGAAAAGGTAATAATTTAAGGAGGTTACAAAAGGGAGCAGAGGTTTCTACAAAGAGTCAATGAAATTAGATACAAATGCCATAATTCGCATATGGGCGGTTGAGAATAATGCACTCATTTTGTATAAACAAGCTCATTTGGAATTGAAGTTAAAACACTATTATTTATTGTGCATTTGACCATAGGCAAGCGAGGCTGCCATCTTAATGACAAGTATAAGGCATAAGCTTAGCAGCTGTGCAGCTGGGTCATGTAGGAATCACACAGTTACCCTCCTCAAGGCTTTCAAGAGACCGTGCTGACCTTCAGGTGGCACACACTCACACACTCAGACAGATCAATAATCCAAACACACACACACGCACGCACGCACACACACACACACACACACACACACACACACATACACACACACACACACACACACACACACACACACACACACACACACACACAGTGGATTTATGCTAATGAAACCATAGCAGGTGCCTCAGTGATTAAAAAATGACATTGTCTTCTGTCAGGATGGAACAAACTCTCGAATATAAAGTAGGACCCAAAAGCAGGAACTCAAACTCGAAAAACCTAACGCAGGCAATGTGAAGACATTCAACGAAGACTTTACTTTACACTTTGTATCACAAGCTCACACAATAACAAACACACACAAGACAAGTATAACACTAGTATAGGCTAATACAAGAACACTCAACTCTGACTTGAACAGAGCTGGGGGAAAAAACTCTGACAAAACAAAACCAAGACAATTGATCCAGCAAGGAGTAAGCGAGCAAGGCAGAAGTCTCTGGAGCTCGTTAGCCAACTGGGCCACACAGCCGGCCCTCGCAGGTGAGTCCACTCAGGGCAATCAGGGCAGGGAGTACAGGGCACAGGGGGGGGTGAAGCAGAGGTGAATCAAGGCAAAACTAAAGGGAAAGGGGAGCAAGGGCGATATCAGGACAAACTGGAGGGGGGTAGAGGCTGTGACCGTGTCAGTCAGTCTTCTATGCCTGCCAGATCATGCTAATACGAGAGCAGACAAAATGTTGACTAATATTTAAAAGGTGATGAGTCAGCGGTATGCAGAATCAAAAGGTAGCTTGATTTTACCCATCCATGAATGCATTAAATCTAAATGTACTCTCTGTGAGGGGAAGGCTTAGGCAATCAACGCGGTGCACAGCAGAATAAATTAGCGGAGTCTAATCAATGAGTATAGAATGGGCTGGTTAATGAACGCAAACATCCAGTGAGACCACTGCTGCCATTTTGGCCCATTTCCCTGTAGTAATGAACCAATGAACCAGTGTGTCCTTCTGTTGCCTCTTCTTCAAAATTAAAGTTTGTAGTTGCCAGGCTCCCATGACCACAGACATAGCCTGACACCTCTCCTGCTGCTGTTTTAGCTTTTAACAACATAACTGGGCATAATATGCTGAAGTTTGTGTCAGCGAGTGGGCATGATAAAGTTTGTGTCAGCGACTAGGCATGATGGTCTGCTTTGTGACACTGTCAGCTGTCTATGAAATTATCATTTAGCCTGGCTCCAAAAAAAGTTCTAATGGAGGGAAATAAAATGAAACTTCAGGCTGAGTGTCAGGCCAGTTGTCATTGGAAAGTTTGACCTGAAAGTGGTGCAAGAAGAAAGGTTAAAGGGGTCACCAAAACTCGTTGGGAGCAAGAGTGTGCACACTCACAGCATATCTTGTGTCTATTAGGGCTGTCAAATAAATAATTAACCTTCAACTAACGGTCAACTCTTTCCGTCACGTATCTGAATCATTCTATTGATCGAACCTCAAACTCGGTGTGGGGGGTGCGGTGCCTGGTATGAAGACGGTTAGATCAGTGCCACGGTTCTCCTATCTATTAATCCACAAATGGAGGCCCCTAAACATGCTATTCCAATTTTGGTATGATTGGATGTTGCAGAATGTTTGTTTGTTTGTTTGTTTGTTTTTGTTTGTTTGTTTGTTTGTTTGTTTGCTTGTTTGTTTTAGAAATAAGCTCCGCCCCCACAGATTTGTGAAGTTATTTACAGGCAAATGGTATGGAGTATTAGCCTGGCTCCACCCCCTGAATCGTTTGCCTCGCATTCAGGGTCTGGTGACATGGTCGAAGGCGGGTGTTTCTCGGTTGAAAATCTGTACGACTAATCGGGATCGGGATAATCCAGTATGAACCAATTGCGAAAGAGTCCCACTTTGGCCACGCCCCCATCTCAGAAATCGGCTGCAATGAGAGGGCTTTCAGACTGAATAATGGAGTGAAACGAAATGAAAATTCAGGCTGAGTGTCAGGCTAATGGAGTATCAAAACCCTGTTTGACAGACTTTTTTTCTTACATTTTTATCCCACGATTTTGTAACCCATTTTTTCACCCAGTGCCAATTGCCTATGTAATCCTGGGCGCTACTCTCCCTCTGCCAGCCTAGGGAGAGCCCAGACTGAGCTCATGCCTCCTTCAATGCATGAGGAGTGAGCAGGCCGCTTCTTATCACAGCTTCTTATCACCTGACTTTTATTGTATGACCTATCATGGTTCAAGAGTTATAGGCCAAAATGTGAAGCGTCCTGTTATAGTGCCACCATGAGGCCAATGAGAAAAATATGGGGTGGAGGTTCTTCCTTGGCCTACTGGGAGTGTGTGCGGCAAGTTTTATGCAAATGGTTCAGCGGTCCCTGAGATTAGCTGCTCTCTGACACACTTGCAGATACACAGACATACAGACACATGGACAGGAGTGGGTGCTCCGGCCTGGCAGAGATAATAAAAGAGAAAAGTGATTTGGCTTCCTGTTTCGTGTTCAGACCTACAGTAATAATGAAAAAGATAATGAGATGAATTGAGGGATGGATGGATGGATGGATGGATGGTTGGATATAATGCAGCCTGTTTCGCTGCTGTGCTGTCACCAGGCCCAATGCTGCTGACTACACACCAAAAGTCCCTGACTAGTGGGTGACATATTCCCTATTCCCTAGACTGCTCATTACAGGCACACTGGGGCAATGCATTCAAATGAAATTATGGGTACACGCCCGCACACATGCACACACACACACACACACACACGCACGCACACACACACACACACACGCGTGCGCACGCACGCACGCACGCACGCACACACACGCATGCACGCACATGTGGCACAAATGCGCGCACACACATTTTGATGTACACAATTTTGTTCACAACTTTTCAAAATGTATCAGGGAGGTAAGAGATAGATAGATAGATAGATAGATAGATAGATAGATACTGTAGATAGATAGATACTGTAGATAGATACATAGATACTGCAGCTAGATGGATAGATAGATAGATAGATCGATCGATCGATCGATAGATAGATAGATAGATAGATAGATAGATAGATAGATAGATAGATAAAAGCAGCTTTTTAGAGATATAAGACTTATAAAAGAATATGGATATAGGTGAACACTTTCATTTAGATGTACTGCTGTTCCTGAAATTGCCGATATAGACCCTGTGTGAATATATAACGGTAAAACGCAGACCATGTGTGTGTACAGCACAAACAACATTACAAAAGACAAACAGGAAGGCCGATGCTTCACAAACACAATCACCTCAGAGAATGTTTAATCTGAATTACTACCATCACCCTCCACGGGCGCAATTATACTTTACACCTGCTCCATTAGATCCCATTAGATTTCGTATGAATACTTATTATAGTCTACCGCTCAAGGGGGGGGTTTGGAGTTCTCCTAATGCACTTTCAGATGGGACCACATTTCCCTTTTCATATCATCCACAAAGAGAAGAATGAGCGTGGCTAGAATGATGTCCTCTTAAGTGAAATCTGGACAGCAAATCATTACCCTGAAGCTGGAAATGGGTTGCTAGACCACACGACATTTGTACACCTGGAATTGAAGGAACACCTTGTGATAGCTGTAACAGAGCATGTCAATCAAAAAAGGAGACGTCTCCCGCCCCCCCCCCCCCCCCTACCTCACAAACAAGCGGCAAATACATCCTCCCATTACTGTAGGTTTCATATTTAATTAGCATGACATCTGTGGATGGATTATGGACTACTTCTAAAACATCCACTCAAAACTCAGAAATAGTTACAAATGGATGGTCTGTGATGGATGAAGTGCACTCAACAACCCTGTTGTGCTCTTTTATATTGATGTGTCACTGATGGATCTTGCCAAGCTGCCTAGCTACATGGTGAAAAATAATAATTGCTGAACTACTTGAAAGCTACATTATTCTGAAAGTAGTTGAAGTAGGGAAATAGTATACTGTAAGTAGACAACATTTCTGGCTGTTTTGTTTCTTTGTACTATGAAAAGGTCTCTGAGGACCTTGGCCAGACTGAGTAGCGAAGTGAGAAAAAGACGAACGTAGCGAATCAGTTTGGATTCTAGGCTACTTTATCACTGCAATACAGTCCATACTGTGTTGAAAATAAAATGTATGTCATAAAACAAAGTTCAGATCCTATATAGTACAAGGTACGGGCACAATAGAAGATCATATTTGTACAGTGCATGTAAGTACAGTAATCAACTACATTCACATGGTGGTCTAAATTAGTCCCTGGGTAAAGTGGATACAGATCTCCTCAGGACTGCAGTTGAGAACCAGAGGGTTACTGTAGGTTAAAAATAGTCAGCAACATACAAGTTGATAATGGGGAGTCTTGAAATCAGTGTTTGGAAAGTCCCTTTGAAAATGTAAAACATTACACTTTCAATTAAAAGTAAGTAGTTACTAGGCTAAATGGAATAGAGACAGAATCCCAAAATAATGATATTCAAAAGCAATTTAGCAGCTCATATTTCAATGTCAGGATGAAACACAAACAGCTCAGCAGCTGCAGCGGTCTCTGTCAGTACAGCGTATAGATTTTGAAAACTCTTCAGAAAACTATAAATTACACAGTTTCTGAAAGTAATGCGTTATTTGACATAGTAGCTGTAGGCTGTTAATTAATTTGCTACTCATTACCATATGTTAATTAATGTGTTACCCCAACTGTTTTGGCCCAACACTGCTTAAATATATGTGTTCATACCATGGTAGGGTCTTTTGGAGGGTGTAGGTTGAAAGCTTTTTTCTTCTTCTTTTTTTTCTTTTGTTTTACCAATGGTGTGGTATTTTGGAGGGTGGACAGTGTAGGTTGAAAGCTTTTAGTTTTTTTTAACCAATGGTGGAATATTTTGGAGGGTGGATAGTGTAGGTTGAAAGCTTTTAGTTTTTTTTAACCAATGGTGGAGTATTTTGGAGGGTGAACAGTGTAGGACTGAAAGCTTTTTGTTCCATGGTGGTTTCTTTTGGAGGGTAGATAGCACAGGGTGAAAGCTTTTGTGAGATAACAGCTAAGAGGACAGGTGATCTTAACCACTTGAACTCTATCCATATATTCTGGGCTGAACATTTGGCAAAAACAAAAGCAATCCTCTAAAGACTCGATGTAGTTAGAGATACGTATAATACTGTAGACCTTTATTGATCCCATGAGGGAAATTTAGTTGTAAGAACCGGATAATAAAGTAGATGGATTAGGAATAAACAACAGCAGGAGATTTAAGGTAGCTGCATACCACAACAGTTCGGTTTGGAAGGGCTACTCAAACCCTCCCTAAATAACGTCTTGACAGGCAAATTACAATGGTAACTGTCTAGTGTCTGCCACAGAACACTTGTATTCTGAAAGCCGGCCCCGCCCACCACGTATGGCTCACACTGTTGGTCGTTGCTCGGGCCAAGCAGTGTACATACACTATACAGCCAGCACTGGAACCGATGGGGAGTTTGTGATGGAGATAACAAGGTTTTGCACTTTCTAGCGATAGGTTGGATTTTATAAATGGTCACCAGAGGTGTTTGCACCTCCTGTCATTTGGCTTGTGTCTCTTCCAAACTATCACTGCTTTTCACTCGCTTCACTGCACTGCTGACAGAATGAAGCTGAGCTGAATGAGGAAATAAAGCTAAATATACTCACGCCCACCTTGGACTGACCGATCACAGTGGCGGAAGTAGTTCGGCTAGTCAAAACATTTAGGAGGTTCCCGAACAACCGGAAACAGTTTTGAGACCGCCCACCCGAAGCTCTGAATAACGTCATATCGTGGTCTGTAGCCGGCCGAAATTGAACAAACTTTGTCTATTCTGGTGTAATGCTTTATTCAGGCTTTAGCATTGGGTCCTTGCTTGGCCCTCCGCACTTTGACCACCCGGGATTTGCATGTTGTATGATCTGTTAACGGGGATAAATATGAATGTACATACATACAAGTTTATTAATTTAATTATTAAATTAATGGTTGGATGCGTCATCCATCGTGTACAACATGACATGATAAATAAGCAGGACACTGATCAAGTCATATGTGATCAAGTATCATGAGAATCAAAATGTTATTGCCAGTTATGTTCACGTGTGCACAAAGGAATTTCACATTTCTATTGCAGTGCCTTTATGCAAAGCACGCACATTCACACACAGATGGCAGAGGCATCCATTCAAGGCACCATCAGGAGCATATAAGGGTTAAGTGTCTTCCTCAAGACGCTTTGAGAACAAAACCAGGAGGAGACAGGGATTGAAATTGAGAACCCTCCGGGCCCCTCGGCTACTTTCACTACATTTGAAACACGGCTTCAATACGGCGGTTAATTCATAATTCATAACATCATACTTTTTTTCCCCTTCCTAGAAATGTAGTGGAGTCAAAAGTACAGTAGGAGAAGGGGAGAGAGAGAGAGAGAGAGAGAGAGAGAGAGAGAGAGACGTGAAGAGATGCACAGCAACAGGAAAAATAATAGTCCATGGAAACCCTTGATCCGCAGCAGGGGGTCCATGATCATTATGGAAGCCTGTGAGACAAGAATGCACAGGAACTCCAAAGGACTTCCTTACCAAGTATTACACAACACAGGCCTCCTGCTGGAATCGAAGCAGTGATTATTATGTGGTACACACACAGGCACCGCACACTGTTTTGTGTTTTTAATGATGTTGAGTGCATCGTTGTGGTGCTATCAATTGGTGTAACGAAGAGGTCCTCCGCTTATATTTGGCAGAACTTTGCACATTTAACTTATTGTATCAGTATTGATTGAATTATTTATATGTGCACAGCATATGCACTTTAGTCATTTGCACAGTATATTTGCACACAAAGAAAAAGCAGTTACGATTTTAATTGGTTTATATAAAGTATTAAAACATGCAAGTGTGTTTCCTAGCTGGCAGGATGGCCACTCAGCCTTGGACAGTGCACCTGGGGAAACAAAGAAATGTTTGGTCATGATGGGCAAGTGCAATATATCCAGTGCGATACACAGAAGGTGTTAGTGCAATATCATACAATGGCAATATATATGTGATGTTTGATTGTGTCATGTGTAATTTAATACTTACTGCTTCTGTTCTGTCGGTTCCAGGGTGTTCGGGCAATAGAGTCCTCGGGGTGTCGGTCCGAGCACCATATATAGGTCTGGGCTGGACCACAGTAGAATGGCAGAGGGGGGTTTTGTGTTGTGCATCGGAAGCTGCTAAGAATATTGTGATATGGTTTATTTTGCAATAGTGTGCATAAGTTACATGTATTTACCTGTGTAGATGATATCTAATGGAATGTGATGTGGGTTAGGTGGGTTTTAGATTGGTTGCATGTTTTCAGGTTACCTATAACATGGTAGAGTCCACACTGATTGACTCAGCTGAGTATACAAGGCTGCCAGATACAAATATACTCAGTTAAAGTAATGTGATGGGATGTGGTGGAGCTGCACACCACCATGCCACCTTTTGCTGCTTATGCCATTTTCCATTTTGTAACTTTGGTGAATAAAGCACGCTTTTGTTGCACCCTTTTTGGCCAGCCCTTACAATTGGCTTATTATTTTTCTGATTTTGCGAAAGGACACAGGTATCAGGGAAAGGAAGGGAGCATAAAAGAGAGGCTACAGCGAAGGCAAAAGGAAATGTTCTGAAAATACAAAGTGAGGTGGGGGGAGTGTAGACAACAGAAAATGCGAACATGGAGGGGAAAGCTGGGAAAGTTTCTCAGATATGCAATTCATCAGCGATATCTCTTTCTGACCTATTAGAGTACTGTAGCTGCATGTATCAGAACTTCCAGCTGCTACGTTGCTGCTTCTCATGGCATTGAACTGGGCACCTCTGAAAAAACACCCGCTCAAGGCAGCTGCATCTCATCTCCCCCCCTGCTGCTCCGCTGTTGAAAGAGTCATGAATTTCTCAGGGGTGGGGGGGGGGGGTTGAAGATGCACCCATCGACGTCGTAAATAATAAAAAGCTCTCCGCTTCTGTTCTGACAGAGTCATAAAGAAATGCGTGCATTCTATTGCTTCCCCTCACCTGCGGAAAAAAAGAGAAAGAAATAGCCTTGTGCTGGGTTTATTTGTTTGTTTGGTCTCTCTCAACTCAACAAGTCTTTTCAAACACGCAATATGTATGTTTGATTTTCATTTACATTCTGGGATCTTATTGTACACAAGTGAGTGCCTTTCACGTTGAGCAGAATCTGGATACCCCAACATTAATGCTTGGAAGATTTGATTCCAACCTGCAGCAACATAATTATAGGCAAACAATGGAACTAAACAGATTTAGTTTACAGTATAGGCTATGACTGTTTTGTAAATGTAAGTGTCAGTTGCAAACACATTTTGGGCTGACATATACAGCACTCATAAAAAAGTGTTGTAAAAGTGTTGTTGGAATGCAATCTCTAACCACTACAGCCCGCGTAAAGAACAATGCCATAGCCTTCATTGTTTTTACACAACCCACATGATTGCACTGACTGACATACAGTATTACAGAAGCTGTTTGAATTGCTGGTGCCATTGCTTTCTTTAATTTAATTCTATCGAAGTAGACTGATTTATTATGGCAGACCTGTGGTCTGGGTTGCTGTCAATAAGCTATCACGCTGATGTCCTAGCGGCCAAGCCTAGAGAGCATCATTAGATCCGGAATTACTGCATGGTTTGGCAACCTAACAGTGCAACTTAAAAAAAAAGGCTTGCCAGCAAGAACAAAACAGATTAAAGTGTGTTTGTGAGTATACTGTGTGTTTGTGTTTGGGGGTTTCTGCAGCTTATCTTGGAAACTACTACACTGATCAGCATCAAACTTTTTCTTCAGACCCCAAAATATTTTTCCAGTGTCAACAACAACTGTTTAATTGTTTTGAATTAATGACCTCAGACTTGCTGTCCTTCCAGCGTATGGGATATGTTTCCATGAGGTCATGCTATGGAACAAGTCAATTGGGCACAGTATGGGATCTACTCCTACAGGAATATTCAACTAGATTAGGCGGGGGGGCACAATTGTAAAATTATTTCAAGTCGGGGGCCAAAAGACTGTGACAACAAAACCGTTTGTTGTGCGATTGTGAAATTTCTGTGTCAGTCCTTATAGTGCACAGGCTTAGATTTTGATTTTGATTAAGAAAATAGGAAGGCAGGCTTGCGAGGTGAAGTGTTTCATCTTTCATATTTGTATGAATGAAAGGTTATTTCATTTAGTTTTGAGCACCCTGTGATTGTGTGTGTTTGAAGTGGATGGAGATGGAGAGGCTGGAAGATGGGACAAAATCCACACAAAACTAACACATACAAGCTAATGGATGCATAAGGAGAATCTTTGTCTCTGGTGTCATTAACAACATCCACCCAAAACTCAGAAATAGTTACAAATGGATGGTCTGTGATGGATGAAGTGCACTCAACACCCCTGTTGGGCTCTTTTATATTGATGTGTCACTGATGGATCTTTTTCCAAGCTGCCTAGCTACATGGTGAAAGATTATAATTGCTGAACTACTTGAAAGCTAGTTATTATTCTGAAAGTAGTAGAAGTAGGGAAGCAGTAGAAGTAGACAACATTTCAGGCTGTTTTGTTTCTTTGTACTATGAAAAGGTCTTTATACGTTTACTTTTGATATTTAATACATATTTTAACATCAGATGCTTTTCTTAAGTACATACTGTATGAGCTATAAGCATTTTTATTTTTGAGTGAATCACGAAAGATTGCATTTACCAGCATTTGGGTTCCTGTAGCAGTGTCTGCAAATGCAGTACTGGTACTGTAGGTGTTAATTTGGGACCCTGGGCGAGTCACTAACATTCCTCCATTCTACATTTTATTCTTTTTTTTTTTTTTTTTTTCTCTAAATTTTTATCCCACGATTTTTGTAACCCATTTTTTTCACCCGGTGCCAATTTCCTAAGTGATCCTGGGCGCTACACCCGCCCTACACCAGCACTACACCAGTCCCCCACAGTAGGGAGGCCAGGGCCGAGCTCATGCTTCCTTCAGGCATGAGAGCCAACTGACCTTCTTGTCACCTGACAGGAGGGAGTTTCCCTGATTGGACGTAGCGCGTGGAAGGAACACGTTATTCCAACCAGTTCCCTTCCCCTCCATCAGGCGCCCCGGCTGTCATGGGGGAGGCGGTATAGCGACCAGGATTACTACATGTTTTTTGTGAGGGTATTAACTACCCTAGGAGACACGGGGAGAACATGCAAACTCCACACAGAGTAGGCCCTTTTGCCAACCCCACCTAGGGTATGGGCGCTGATGACGCGGAGGAGAAGACACGCCCCCAGCGCCCACAGCGTCCCCCGGCGGGAATCGAACCCAGGACCTTCTAGCTGTGAGGCGACAGCGCTACCGACTGCGCCACCGTGCCTCCTCTACATTTTATTCTTATCTGTTAATGGTCAATCTGGGAACCCATCGCCAAATGAAAAGGAAAAACAGCGCCCTCTGCTGTTTTTCTGTTTGTCTGCACTTGGCTCTGGGAGGAAGTCGACATAGCACACGTACGCAAGGAAACCGGGGTTTTGGTCTGCCTTCAGCCTTTCACTTCCGGTGGTGCGACTATGTTTTCATTCCCACTAACAATATTTCTACACGGAACACTAACAGCACTTCTCCCAGAGAACATGGATCGTTTTGGTTATAAGCCCACTTGTTTCTATGATGAAAGAGCAAGTTAAACTGTGAATATCTTTCCGTGGTTTTGTCTGCTCCGAGGACGCTATTGTTAAATAAGTTTCGGCTTGTTTCTAGTGGGGAAGGATCGGCAGACACGTAAATCCCGCCCACTACATTTGATTGGGTAAAGCGCGGCCTGCTTCCTGATCTGAAGGCACGCCCACTTGTAGGCCAGTGCGTACGCGATATGACGAACCCCCCCGACAGATTCAAGCGCAGAGCAGAATCTGTTCTTGAGAGATTAGTTAATGGTTGATTAAACATGAACAAGCTTTGGTTAACGGTTGTGAAAAACATTCAAAATGGTCTAATTTTTTATACATTGGAACATGGAATATGTTCCAGGGGCCACAAGAAAGCTCTGCTGGGGCCAGTTTTGGCCCGCGGGCCACCAGTTGAATATCACTATACAACTAGATATTTGCATGGCAGGCACACTTAATAAAGACTTGTGTGCTCCTGGATTTTAAGAACAGAAGAGCGGTTCTTTGAAGGTGAAACATAAGGGTCTGAAAAATTTGTCTTGGTCTGAAAACATTTTGCTAACACGCAGAGGGAGAGAGCTGTCTACTCCAGTATTCCACTAGTAGTAGCCACACGGTCAATGCCGGCAGGCTTGTATCCATAGTCTATTATAATACATTGCATTGCATTGCATTGCATTGCATAGCATTGCATTGCATAGCATTGCATTGCATTGCATTGCAACACAACACCGGCATTAATAACGTACAGCTGTCTTTTGTGCTCGAAGTTCAAGTCATGTGGTTGTGAGTGAGTGTAATTAGTCATTGCGTTTAGCCAATGGGAAAATAGCACAACATAAATGCTGGTTCTATGTTGTGATTGGTTGGGGGTAGCTCTACAGCAAAGTATGTGAGTTATTGTTGTTCTACTATGAAGGGACAATATAGGCCTAGTAAAAAAGAATATTTAAAAAAAAAAAATATATATATATATATATATATATATATATATATATATATATATATATATATATATATATATATATATTAGCCAATTGATTGTGTGTATTATGCTGAGCCCATCTCCTGTCCCTGTTTACATCTGGCCTTAGATTCTTTATGTATCAATTTCTCTGCCTGTATGACCACTGACTGTGCTGCTGCATAGTCTTTCAGCACCATGGAGTGGACAGCTCCACACTGAGCAGTTTGGCTGAATATTGTATTATGTTTGGCTGAATATTTTACATTTTGGAAACCGTTGTTTGAGCAGCTAAATCTTCCCCATTTGAATGAAGACATTCACATTTACATTTACAGGCCAATATTAGGCTATTCCATGTACAGTGACAGTCAGTGTTGTATGTTCAAATAACAACTTCCTCCACCTTTTCAGCAGTTGTG
>NC_137623.1:37543657-37703657 GCF_963280865.1 Gymnoscopelus braueri
AAGACCACTAGTATTGAGCCCTGAGGGACTCCGGTTACCCATATGGGGTTTAAGTGGGTTAAGTCATCTAATACGTAATATTAATAAAAAGAAACTGTTAGGGCTATTGTTGGTAGTAGCTAGTTCTATGTAAATATCTGAAGTTGAAGCAGGTGGGTGAGTGGCATTATTGGGTAGGCATGAGCTGCATTTTTAGTTTTTCTTAACCTAAGACCTACCATCATCACCATGATGTCATAATATGCTCCTCTGCAGTCAGCTAGATCTAAAATACCTTTCCCCTGCCCCCAAACTTTATTCTCTCTCTCTCTCTCTCTCTCTCTCTCTCTCTCTCTCTCTCTCTCTCTCTCTCTCTCTCTCTCTCTCTCTCTCTCTTCTATCTCCCCCTGTCTCTCTCTCTCTCTCTCTCTCTCTCTCTCTCTCTCTCTCTCTCTCTTTCTATCTCCCCCTGTCTCTCTCTCTCTCTCTCTCTCTCTCTCTCTCTCTCTCTCTCTCTCTCTCTCTCTCTCTCTCCTCTCTCTCTCTCATCTCTCTCTCTCTCTCTCTCTCTCTCTCTCTCTCTCTCTCTCTCTCTCTCCCCCTCTCTCTCATTCTCTCTCTCTCCCCCTCTCACTCTCTCTTTCTCTCCCCCCCCCTCTCTCTCTCTCTCTCTCTCTCTCTCTCTCTCTCTCTCCTCTCTCTCTCTCTCTCTCTCTCTCTCTCTCTCTCTCCCTCCCCCTCTTTCTCTCCCCCTCTCTCTCTCTCTCTCTCTCTATCTCTCACTTCCCCCCTTCCATCTCTCTATCCCCCTCTCTCTCTGATTGAGTGATTGAATTCTCCATTAGGGTGCTCTCTCTCTCTCTCTCTCTCTCTCTCTCTCTCTCTCTCTCTCTCTCTCTCTCTCTCTCTCTCTCTCTCTCTCTCTCTCTCTTCTCTCTCTCTCTCTCTCTCTCTCTCTCTCCCTCTCTCTCTCATTGTAGCGTCGGGCACTGCCTTAACAACGCAGAGAGCCCCCAAGCAGCAGCAGCAGCATCAGTGGTGAGGTGTGTGGTGGTGAGTGTGGATGTATAGCCTCACTGGTTCCTGACTGACTGTGCCAGCGGTCCCTCGGTGGGTGAGCTTCATGTGAACAGCTAAAGGAGACACATCAAGCACACGCGGAGCCCTGTCAGCCATGAGGCTCCTGTTGAGCCTCCTGTACCCCGTGCTTTACCTCACTGTCTTCGGATTATATCCGTCAATGGTGAGTTTGATCTGCCTCGTACTTTGTTTGTGCCTGGTGGTTAAACCTGTCATCATCGCATACCATGCCGGCTTTTTTTTCATAATCTTTTAAACTGGAATTAGTTCTGTTCATGCGTAGATCGCAGTAATAAGATATGCAACTAGTTTTGTTTTTGAAACCTCGGATCTTATAAGTCACATTTTCGTTGAACAAAAGGTTATTCTAATTGTTGAATTGTCGCATAAAGGCTGCAGCTTATTGTGTTTTAATGCTTTAAATGTACGTAAATCCAATCATTTTGCTGTACCAAAAAACACTTTTAGCCAACTTGATCCTTGTGCCATGCATTCAATGTGATATGAATAGAATATTATGCATGCGGGAGATTATTTGATTTGTATTATTATTATTTTTTTAATACTTTTTTATTGGGGACAATTAAATAGCATTATGGCAAAGGTCATTGCATATAATGTCACTCATTGTTATTTCTTTACACATATATATGTTTTTTATGTCTAACTTTATAGCATGTTGCCTATACTTAGTTTGATACGTGGCTATGTTAAAATATTAAATATTCATAAGGTTGTGAATTATTATTATTATTCTACTGTCCATTGCTCGTGTCGTAGCTGAACGATCTGTTTTAATTATATAATATATATTATATAATTATGTAAATAATATTAGATTATTATTCCCATACGTGCACAATGTGCTGTGACTGTTTCTGAGGCATTATGCAGTCAACAGCTCGCTGTGGAGCTGTCCACTCCCTGGTGCTGATCTATGAACTGGGCTATGCACCAGCAGTGTTTTTTTTTACTTAAGTAAAATTATCAATACTGCAGTGTAGAAATACTCTGTTACAAGTAAAAGGAATTCAAAAATGTACTTGATTAAAAGTACAAAAGTATTGTGTCAAAATGTACTTAAAGTACCAAAAGTAGAAAGTATACTCATTATGCAGAATGTCCCATTTCACAAGTTTTCAAATGTATAAAATGTATGAAAATCTTTTGAAAATAGCTGTGAGCTTGTAGATCGGCTATTTTCAAATGATCGAAATGTATAGGGCTGAAGTGGTTACTGTATGTTTTGTAATAATAATCAAAATCTACAAAGTAACTAGTAACTAAAGTTTTCAAATAATTGTAGTGGAGTAAAAGTGGAGCAAAAAAAATATTTGCCTCTGAGATGTAGTTGAGTAGAAGTAAAAGTACTAAACATTTAAAATACTCCAGTAAAGTAAAAAATACCTCAAAATTGTACAGTACTGGACTAAATATACTTAGTTACTTTACACCACTGTGCACCAGCACAGTCACAGTGGTCATAGACGGAGACAAATGACAATAAGGGGAAAGAGACGTTTAGTGTATTTATTTAATAGCCCAAAGCATATTAACCTTGACCGTTATATAGGCTACTGTGTAGGTTGATACTGACACAAAGACAAAGTGTTGCATTTTGTTCCTTCAGCAACAATGCTTTATCCTGAGATCATTGAATTGTTCCTCATCATATCTGCAGGCTTATAGCTTCCAGTGAATTTATACGGTATATAAATCACTTTCCTTCTTCTTCTTCTTCTTCTTCTTCTTCTTCTTCTTCTTCTTCTTCTTCTTCTTCTTCTTCTTCTTCTTCTTCTTCTTCTAAATCCTTTGAAAATAGCAGATCTACAAGCTCTACAAGCTTGTAGATCTGCTATTTTCAAATTGCCAAAGTATAGGTCTGAAGTGGTTTTGTAATAATAATCAAAATCCACAAACTAGTAACTAAGTAAGTTTTCAAATAATCTTAGTGGAGTAAAAGTACAATATTTGCCTCTGAGATGTAATGGAGTAAAATTATTGAAAATTGGAAGTACTCCAGTAAAGTAAAAATACCTCAACATTGTACTCAAGTACAGTACTTGAGTAAATGTACTTAGTTACTTCCCACCACTGGTGACTGTGCTCCATCCACAGAGGAACAGCAGAAAGTGATGACATATAAGTGCTGAATACTAATTCCCACCATTTAATTGCCCTGAAGGCTCTCTGCTCTGGTGTTCAAAAAATGATCTGAGCAGCCGAAAGCTTGATGGCTCCAAAACTAAAGGCCCGTTTATAATTTGTCGTACGATTGGTGTCGCGTGGCAAAAACACAGCCGATGTACAAGCTCACAAGGCGTCGCGGATGCCAAGCATTGTGAGCTTGTACATCTGTTACTTTTGCGCACAATCCCGTCGTATGACGGAACCCGGCATAAACTGAGAATCAATCCTTACTGTATATAGACCAGTGGTTCTCAAACTTTTTCATGTCAAGGACCCCCAAATTGATATGTATTGGGCTGTGGACCCCCATCTGAAAAGGTGTTGTGCCAGGGACCACCAGAAGAGCAGATGTTCCAAACATTTTCAATATTTTTCAGACATTTTCAAAAATAGCAGATGTACAAGCTCACAGCACACACTAAGTGACGTGCTGTGAGCTGGTAGATCTGCTATTTTTGAATAGCCAATGTATAAATGGATAATAAAGTAGTGGTTAAAATGATTGTGATGCTGTGTCAACTTATTTTGCTGGGGACCCCCTGGCACAAAGGACCCCTTGGGGGTCCCCGGACCCCATTTTGAGAACCACTGGCATAGACAACTGCATTTGTATTTGGGAACAGCAACAGGCCCATTTGCCCGGTGTTGGTATATAGCTCTCACTCCACTGTTCTAATGTGAATAGGCTCTATGCACAGCACCCATATTGGAAAGACATTGGGCGTCTTCCTTACTTCCTTCACAGGTGTTACCAATGATTCTAATGAAGGCTCTTTTCCATTTAGTGTAGCACAGTGGTTCTCAAACCTTTTAATTTCAAGGACCCCCATACGAGTGTATAAATGGAACCAAATGGACCCTTAGGGGTCTATTTGGTTCCATTTGTACACTCTCAGTGTTACACACCCGTAAGGGGCAATTTAGAACCCTCTCAAGGAACTGTGAGGGTCCCTGGACCACACTTTAAGACCCACTGGTGTTGGTGTAGCAGAGGGTTTCCAGTGAGTCAACATGCACAATATCAGCATCCTGACTCTGCTTGACCAGAATGGAACAGAGCCTTCATTAGGGTCATTGATAACACCTGTGAAGCACATTAGAAGAGGCTCAATTTCTTTCCAATACGGCTGCTGTGCATAGAGCCCATTCAGCACTGCAGCTTTTTAACTGCGTGTTACATATACACGAGGGATTCTTCCATTTTGAGCCAATGCCTGTGCATTCGGTAATGACAGTGTGGCAGTGTACACAAGTGATCCCCAAGCAGGCTTTGTGAGAAAAATAAATATTGGCATAGCAGAGCTTCCTCGTGGTCCTATGCCAGGCTACTGATTGCACTGTTGCCGTCGAGGGCTCGGCTGATTCTCATCATGATCAGAATGATGTGGAGAGGGGTTGTGTTTTATGATTACTAATTAGATCATACACCTCAGGGATATATCGATCGCAGATGCCAGAGACAATTAGAGGCCGGCAGTATGAGACTGTAATGTACAGTGTGTGTGGATGGAGGGTGTACGTACACACGCTTTGGAGCGCATACAAGTGTGTGCACAAACACAAGTGAGACCATTAGAAATGGCACACGTGCACACAGTCTGACATGGAGGCATACAGACAGACACAGACAGGCAAAAGCAAACACACACACACACACACACACACACACACACACACACACACACACACACACACACACACACACACACACACACACACACACACACACACACACACACACACACACACACACACACACACACACACACGAGCATGAACGCACGCGCACACAGTGGTGGAAAACGTGCGAACATTTGTTACTTAAGTAAAAGCATCAATACTGCCATGTAGAAATAGTCTGTTACAAGTAAAAGTCCGGAATCCAAAATTGACTTGAGTAAAAGTACAAAAGTATTGGAATCAAAATGTACTTAAAGTACCAAAAATAGAAAGTACTCATTGTGCAGAATGTCCCATTTCACAAGTTTTCAAATGTATAAAATGTATAAAAATATTTTGAAAGGAGCAGATCTGCGACGCATTGTGAGCTTGTAGATCTACTATTTTCAAATGGACGAAATGTATATAAGGCTGAAGTGTATGTTTTGTAATAATAATCAAAATCTACAAAGTAACTAGAAACTAAAGTTTTCAAATAATTGTAGTGGAGTAAAAGTACAATATTTGCCTCTGAGATGTAGTGGATTAGAAGTAAAAGTAGTGAAAATTGGGAATACTCCAGTAAAATAAAAAAAAACTAAAAATTGTACTTAAGTACAGTACTTGAGTAAATGTTAGTTACTTTACACCACTACCGCACTACCACGCACACGCACAAAGTTTACACAAAGTTCACACATTGTTTATGCAACTCCATAAGTAAAGAGCAAAAATGTTCAATCAAATTGTGCATTATCATGCTATGACTGGGAAACAATACACTCTTTTGGAGAACTCTAGACAGTAGACACTGTAAAGATGAAAAGAGACTCTCCTCCACACGTCTGTGTGTCATTGTAGGCCCCTAATTATAAAGAATGGTGAGGCACACACACTCTTTGATGTTATATTGTATTAGTGAGCTCAAGGGGTTGGCTGCCACTCGCTGATGGTTTTCCTCGCTAAAGTCGAAATGAGTTTACTTATTTTTTTCTTCCAGCCAGCATGAGCTTTTATTTGGATGACATCTTCCATTTTGTTTAGGGGGCACAGCTGACACAGATGCCAAACTAAAAACAAAAGAGATGAGAGAGCCTGGGTGCAAGCAGACGCACGCACGCACGCACGCACGCACGCACGCACGCACGCACGCACGCACGCACACGCTTGTTCGTAATACCACACTTGTGAGGACCTCAACATTTTAGGACGGCACTGAAAATAGTTGGAAAAATAGCAGATGCACAAGCTCCTATGTCACGCTGTGATGCGTGGTGAGCTTGTAGAACGGCTCTTCTGTGTGTGACATCGCCGCACAACTATGCATAAAATAGGGAACCAACCAACCCAACCCAAACCAACCCCTGAACCTAACCTCTAAATGCCCAACCCTAACCCCAACCTGACCCTTTTCTTCACTGTAAGCCTAACTCAAAAAAATACTTTTGTAACCATAACACCATCATTTACTTAATGAGGACCAGGAAAATGGTCCTCTTTCTCAAACTCTACTATTCTTGTTGGGACATTTTGCCCTCACATATTTCCTTTCTCTCTCTCTCTCTCTCTCTGTACGTCCCCCCCCCCCCACCAAAAAAGAAAGTAAAAAAAAAATCAAATCAAATTAAGGACGACAACTCTTGTCAACACAAACACCGCTAACAGCCCTCTGTGACAAGCCTGTCTACCAAGTCATTAGCTGTGATACTACACGTCTGGTGGGTGGCGGGGTGTGGGAGGTGGGTGGGGGGAGGCTGGCAGGTGTACTGGACTGGAAACAAAGACTGACTTGCTAAACCGATGATGGATGTGGATTGTTTAAGGAAGGATCACACAGTAAATGGATGGTGTTGGGTTTCTTCTTCTTCTTCTTTTGAGATGGGGGTCCGCGTACGTCTATGCATCCTTTGAAAGATGTTTCATTGTGTGAACCTGAAATCGTAATGGACGTTCTGTCAGCCAGGGTGCGATTGAGGTTGGAGTGGGTGATGCACTTTGTGTTAAGGGAAATTCATTTGAATAGTTCTTATCACTTACAGAGCATTGTGTGTGTATTGATAGAGAACTAGTGAGGACGGATTTAACCACTTAAACTCTATGCTTCCTTGACCGGAATCCCCCAGGAGTCTATCCTATAGGCTTCCTATCCTTTTCCCCCATTATACCTAATCTCTTCACCGAAAATAGCTGATCTACAAGCTCTTGTTGATTGCCTATTTTTGTGACTCTGGGGTTTATGGTTATAATTAGGACCACAGACCACTGGCACAGCGGTATAGTACCTGCCCACCACCGCAGAGTTTAGGGGTTCGAATCCACCGCAGTGCAACCGGCTTGCCAAAATATATGAACACATTTGAGGCACACTGAGGCACCTGTCAGCGGGGAATGTTGAACGGGAGGAGTAGGATGGAGGTGCTACATCTTCCCGGTGGGGGCTCCTCACTGATAAGGTGAGCCAGCAGGATACAATACTGCCCTACAAAGCCAAAGTGCAGTAACTATGAAATAAACAACAACTGATAAATGGGTTTAAAAGTGTTTCAACTGGTCAGCCAAATGAGATATCGGCATGTAAGTGATATTACACACATTGTATATCTGTTCTTAACTCTCAGTGCCAAGCCCTGAGTTATCCCGAGTTTTCTCTGAATACCCTCCCTGCCAGAACGAGAAATCCCGAGTTTTTACTTTTTACTGTGGTCACGCTATTCTGTTTATTTTTCATGATCACTTTCACTTTCTGATTCCTTCAGACTCATTGGGTTCCGGTTTCATGACGCAGATTCCGTTTCCGGTTCTCATTTTTTTCCCGTGGTCATTTTCGGCCAGAATAGGGAAAGTCACGGTTTTTCACACGGTATAAAAAACGAACGCAGAGCTCCACTTCTATTTTCTATAGTCCACGTGACGAATAGTTATCGTAGTCGTGTATCACATCGTTTTAAGGCCGATCAGGGATTGTCGAAAATGTCACATCCGGTCATGAACCGGATGAGACGTGAGCCTGTTTGGGAGGGGGCGAGCGAGTCAGCGAGGTGCTCAATGTGTCGATTTGCTGCTCTCTGCTGGTACAACTGTTGTATGTGTTTAAAACCGCAATCAGAGAATTTATTTGAATGAAACATTACAAAATAAAAACATTAAAAAACACGCAAATCGCTGGCACTGGGGGAGTACTTTATGAAAATACTCTTGGCAGTGAAAGAGTTAAGGTAATTGTTTATCCTCCAAAATCACAAAGGCTAATTTGACCTTTGGGATACACAAATAAGTCCGTGTGTCCAAAAACGTAGTTCCTGCACTTTGGCTTCGTAGGGTAGAATAGCAGTGGCAAGTAGAGAGGAATTAATTGACATAGCAACTCAATTGGGAGGAAAAACTAGCTACTATTGGCTAAAGAAAAAAGAAAAGAAACACCTAACACCAATAGTCACCAAGGAACAACTTGATACTCTTGTCATTTTCAGAAATGTGTTGTGCTGCTTTTCTATGCTCTTGACGTTCCATATAAAAAGGTTAAACAAGTCCAATAATAATGATATACGGTAATTATGAGATACTTTCAAACTCACTTATCACCTCATAGACATATTATTACCCCACTTACAATTACTTGTCTGCGGTTTAAATGCTCCTCTTTTCCTTTTCTGGATGAATGCTTACTGACTAATACTGTTCTATGGAATAATTATAGCAGTCAAAGCATGATGTTAAAACTACCAGGGGCAAAGCTCCAGCTCTCTCTTTCTCTTTTCCTCTATTAATTACTGTAATTGTAGCCCAGAGGAACAGTGTGGTTTCTATATACAGGCCTCCTGGATATCCTGCCTATATCAGACACCATTGCATGATGGCTGAAAAGATGGATTTGGGGGAATTGTCAGACAGAATTTGAGAGTCCTGCAGTCACTCAACAAGAGATAAGAGCATAATAATAATGATAATTGTATTACCAGTTGTCGAGTATTTCCACATTAACCACTTACGCCCTAAATACTTAGTTGTATGACAAATAGAGAATAGAAGATCTACCAGCTCACAATGCAATTCGTTAAAACATGATGCATTGTGAGCTTGTAGATCGGCTATACTTTCGGCGAAGAGATTTGGTGTAGAGGGAAAAAAAGGGGGTGGCCATGGATAGACCACTGGGGGACCTCGGTCAAAGAAGCAAATAGGGTTTAAGAGGTTAAAGGGGCAGGTTTGGGATTGAAAGTAACCCATTAAAACCGGAAACGCATCTGTGTAACCACTTTAACCATTATTATATACTTTGGCTATTCAAAAATAGCAGATATACAAGCTCATATACGAGCTCATAGCGCAGCACAGAGCGCAGCACAGAGCGCAGCACAGAGTGCACAGATTGTAGATCTGCTATTTCTGGAAAATTGTGAAAATGTTTTGAATATATATATATTTTTAAAGCGAACATTTTTATCTCAAATCTTTGCTTCTAGGGGGTCCCCGGAACAACATATTTTGAAATGGGGGTCCGCGGCCAAATACATATCATTTTGGGGGCCCTTGAACATGAATAAAAACTTTCATGATTTTTCCCAAAAATAGCAGATCTACAAGCTCATAGCACGGCACTCTGCCGTGCTACTTTGCCAAGGTATAAGATAATGGTTTAAGTGGTTAAAATCTTAATGGGTTAAAGTGCTTCGGTTGAGACTTGATACCGTCGCTTTTATTGACATAGCTAGTATGTACGAGCAGATTCATAACAATCATTTTCCGTCGCTGAACTTCCTACTTCCTATGTTTGCAATAATCCTCGCTGAGGCCCCACTCCCCATCCCAACCTCAACCTAAAAATCCCCAGAAATAAGCTTAAGTAAGAGATTTGTCACAGCAGCTTTGTGTTTTGCTCATGCAAGCATGTGTCATTTACCAAAGCCCCTGAGCTGTCCAGAGGCATTAGTTCCCACATCATATTTGATGACAGGTTCATTATCGTCCATCCGTGGACAGTTATGACCGGTGCGGTGTCTTGTCCCCAGCACGCACAATATGGGAGGAGGAGCGAGGCCGTCAACATGCTAATGTGGCCCATATAGCGCACGTCGATCGTAAAAATGTGCAGAGCCACTGCAGAATTATCTGTTCAATCTACGCCCGGGGTCAGAAGAGCCACAGAGGTGGCTGGCCTCTATGAAATTAATCTCCCCCCACAACACCTCCATCGAGCTGCTGAACTCCCAACGCTGAATCTTGTAGTGAACAACAGTGGTTCTCAACCTGTGGGTCGGGACCCCAGATGACAGTGAAGTGACAATTTGAGGACCTTTAAGTCCTTTTTAATACCTCAAGGAAAGAAAGAAAAGAAAATGATGCATTACTGCATCAGAAGTAGGCAAACTATACTATAAAAACTGGTCAAGCAGTGGCCAAATTGTCAAATAGCATTTATCATACTACTCATTTCATATTAATTTCATTTATACAAACAACACAGAGACAATTGTTTGTTTGAAACACAACCACTTTATTTTATCTCAACAGTTTAAAGCTCATCACCACACCAAACAAACACACATACATGCCATGTGCTCTTCCTGGTCTGAGGATCAGAAAAGAGTACCAAATGACCACAGTGCTCCTTATATGGAGGGGTATGGGAATTGGGACATACCATTTGACAGGGGAGTGTGGGATTTTTCTGTGTAAGGTATATTATGAATGAAAAGAGTTGTGTTGCTAAAACATGATTAATACTTACCTTTTGGGTGATTCACAAGTAAGACGCGCGAACGCTGGAAGCGAACGCAGCTCGAAAATATTGTGTATTTACGGACTTGTAATCCGTGTTATTTCACCGTGATGGGGAGAGAACATTGACATTGTGTGTGTGTGTGTGTGTGTGTGTGTGTGTGTGTGTGTGTGCAGAGCATTGTCTAAATTCCTGCACTCTGGCGCACTCTGCCGGCTGCAAATAGGCAGTGCACGCACGTGAGTCACATGGGGGCGCGAGGCAATGAGAGCGTGAGTCACATGGGGGCGCGAGCCAATGAGAGCGTGAACACAGAGACACAGGCGGAGACACACACACACAACCCAAGCACAGTTACATAGTAAGCTCCATTTTTTCGGAGGCCTCCTTCCTCCTTCCGCGTTCGCAATGATTTCTGTAAAGTTTGGAAAATGTTTTCTTTGTTGAAGTTCACTAGTAGGCTACTATAGATGAATGTGTTGAAGTAACCTGTCCTTTAAGACAGATGGTTGAGGCCACCATGCAGAGGCGGTTAGATACTTTCAGATACGCAGATGTTTCTTCAGAGTGTCTACCCTACTGAAACTCTTGTCACACCGTTTACAGTAGAAAGGTTTTTCTCCAGTGTGGATACGCTGGTGTGTCTTCAGGTGAACTATCTGATTGAAACTCTTACCACACCCTTTACAATGGAAAGGTTTTTCTCCAGTGTGGATACGCTGGTGTTTGTTCAGATCACTTAACGTACTGCAACTCCTGTCACACTGTTTACAATGGAAAGGTTTCTCTCCAGTGTGGATACGCTGGTGTGTCTTCAGGTGAACTATCTGATTGAAACTCTTACCACAACCTTTACAATGGAAAGGTTTTTCTCCAGTGTGGATACGCTGGTGTTTGTTCAGGTTACCTAAGTCATTGAAACTATTGTCACACTGTTTACAATGGAAAGGCTTCTCTCCAGTGTGGATACGCTCATGTCTCTTCAGGTGACTTAACCTACTGAAACTTTTGGCACACTGTTTACAGATGTGAGTTTTCTTTCCTGTGCAAATCATCAGATTTTTCTCTACATCTCCTGGTTGAGTTAAAATCTCGGTAAACCGCTGATGACTTTGAGATTTTGATGGGTCTCTGTCTCCTTGTTTCCGGCCGGTTACCGAGCTGATTATTTGCTGACAGGCCTCCGAGCAGATTTGTCCATTCCTCAGCGTTTGGCGGTTGAGGTCGTCGTGGGTCGGATGAGACGTGAAGGTACACTCAGAACAGGAGAGCTTAGTCTGGGAGGATTGGAGGGACCACACTCCTCCCACGAGTGGCAGTTCATGGCTGCTGCTGTCCATGTACTGTGATGGGGAGCGACTTGTAGGTTCTGTTGAAGCTGGAAAATGTGTCCTCTCTCAAAAATAGCTCCCTGTATTCCTTCTATAAGTCTATAAGTTCTGTATCCCTTTCTCTCGCAACACTATATGGACACACTATCCTCTGGTCTTAGTGGAATGAAGTGAAAGTCTAAAGTAACTTCACACCTCATATATGCTGAGCAGAGCTCTGGTCTGACCTCACTCACAACACAATCGGTTGCCATGCATGCCTAGCAACACCGATGTGCGCAGGCAGAGATCCACATGGAAGCCACGTCATTTTCATTTTCATGTGTTTATCATTTACTAATTAGGTAAGTAAGTAAATGACAGTTAAGTTTGCGGTACAACACTATCTATGCGGTACAAACGTCTGACGAGACTCGCGGCGGTGATTATGACGCAGCGCTCGTATCTCGCTCGTTTCGCTCCTTCGGTTGGCAGCTTTGTTTTTTGGTCTCCCTCCTTAGACTCCCCTGGCAGTACGTTTCCACCAAGTCTGATGACTCATGTGTCTATGAGGTTGATAGAACTTCATTAAGCCCCCCGGTGGTGTTTTTATGGTGTTTTATGTCTTCTCTGACTATTTGGAGTTTCTTCCTGGAGGCTGAAACCTTGAGGGTCAAACGTGCCAATAGAGAAACAGCGCTTTAGTGACATCACAAAGCCATACCCTCCCCCTCATTATCATAAAACAACAGGTGTGGGCATGAGGAGGAGGAGGGACTAGGACAGGTGGGTGGTGCTAAGGTGGTGGAGGAGGTGCTAAGGTGAGAACCAGGTATACTTAATGAACTGGAGGCGTGTCCACATAAAAACAACATTTTAACACTTACAGTACACTTTTTTTTTGTTGAAAAAAATCCTTACATAATAATAATACCTTATGATCAGGTTTTAGGGTTGAAAAATATCATGGCACCCCATCTTTAAGTAAGTATCATTAAGTATATCAAGAAAGAGGGAACATTTGCGTTGTGAGGCTATTTTCACAATTTTTATCTGTGGAACCGAGTCAAACTAAATTGAATGCCTCAACTCCTAAAATCCAAGTGCTTATCAGGATGGGGGTCCCCAGTTCAAATGTGATTATTTTGGGGGGTCACGGCCTGAAAGGGTTGAGCACTGCTATAGAGCAATGTGCAATAAATACAGTAGCACTTAGCACGTTTGCACTTCTTACAGTTCATTTATTTTTGTTTTCTTTTGAGCTGTCATGTTAGATTTATAGTCAAACGTGTCTCATGTTTTTGTGATGTTTTTTTTTTAATGTGAAGCAATGGACTGTAGCACAGTGCCTAAGAGAAATGTCCCCTCAGGGACAACAATGTTTACCCATACCCTTACCTTCCATCGCAGTCACATTTCAGAGATACAATATGCAATCTTCATCACAGTCACATTTGAGGGATAGAACAATATGCAACAGGGCCGGACTGGGACCAAAATTCAGCCCTGGCATTTTGGTCCGGACCGGCCCACCACCCCCCGGACCGTTTTGTCAACGGGGGGGGGGGGGGGGGGGGGGGGGGTTGTTTCAGCCCAGCCCTGCACATGAACTCTGCAGCCGCACTGAGGCCCCTGCTGGAAAGCATCCCAGCCCAAACATTAACGTAACTAATAATTGGGCCACACGACCCTGAAATGACCGTAATAATCCTAAAACGGGAGCAAAAATATTTTATTTAAAAAAAAAAAAAAAAAAAAAAAAAAAAACTTTTTTTTTTTTATTTTTTATTTTTTTGGGTGGCCCAGCGGCCCACTGGCCCGCGGCCCACCGGGCATTTGCCCGGTACGCCAAATGGCCAGTCCACCCCTGATATGCAATCTCTATCAATCTCCAGGGTTCAATTTTCTTAACCACTTAAGCCCTATATATACTAATTTGTATGACAAATAGCGGATCTGCAAGAGCACAACGTGATCTGCTGTACAAGCTCCTGATGCATTGTGAGCTTGTAGATCTGCTATTATCACCATTTTTAAATAGAATAATTGAAACATTTTGAATTAGATAATAAACATATCAGTCTACATTTCCCAAAAGAACATGTATTTGATTAAGTCTGACCAGAAGCCAGGATAAAACATATACCGGCGATAAAAATTAATGACAATGGCCCAAAGGAGAAGATATCAGAAGCAGGGGCATGAACCCCCCCCCCCCCCTCTCTCTTTCTTCTTTTCCCTTTCCATCTTTGTAAGATATTCGCTCGTCAAACTCTCATTGCATTTTAATGGATCTGCTCAGTTGTTGTCCATCCGCGTTTTGCCATTGTTGCCGTCCCTGCCATTGTTGTTGCTTTGTGCCTTTGGGATGTTGCCATTCGTCATGGCATGCTGCCTGAGATGTCTGTATCAATCCAGTTACAGAGATGGGCGCATAGACACCAGTTCATCTTCCCCTGCCATTAGAGCAGAAGATATTAACTCGTTTAAAGGAGACTGATCATCAGTTACAGCCCTGACATGCGCATTCCACATTGCTTCGCCTCCAATCCCCTCGTAGCTTTTTAGTTTGGACAGTTTTGATTGATGAACCCATATAAATCATCTGTTTAGGTCCCTTTCTTCGAGTAGGCAAAAAAAAACAAGTTGTGCGTGCCTGGCAGCACTTATGGTAAATGGATTTATTTCAAACTTTATAGATATTGTACAAGGCCATTTTTTGATGAGTTGCTATGAAATACATAATATTCTTTTGCCAATTTTAGCTTTCTGGCCGAGCTTTACTAAGCTGACACAAGGTGGCTTGGTGTTTGCTTACTGCCTGCTGATGCACTAGGCTTATAATGACACAAGCAGAACCAATGCAAAGGCTAAGCCGTTTATAGAAGCTGTGAATACATAACTGTTGCCCTTGACTCCATAAAGTACACAGATGACTGTGTAAATGTCAGAAGGGAGAGATGAACCATAGAAGCACATGCTAGAAAAGCCAACGTCAGTCTTTGATGTCTCTGGGAATTTCAGGGATAGACCATAGTCATCTTCTAAGTCAGGATTGTTATCAGTGTTGCCATGTCCGCTTATTAGAAGCGACTTTGGGATAGTTTTTCTGTAAAGTCGCTTGTAAATATTGGTAGTTGCGGGTTGCGTTTTTTTTTGGGGCTTGTTTCTTTAGTGTTTGCTGATTTTGGGCTTGCTTCCTAATGTTGTTTAAGTTTTCATGTCAAGGACCCCAATGTATTTGTCCACGGACCCCCCCCCCCCCTCCCCATCTAAAAGTATTTTGTGACCCCTGTACCAGACTTGTGTTGTTAAGATGTTTCACTTTTATTCAAAGATTATTTTGAAAATTGCCGATCTACAAGCTCACAACGCATCGCGATGCGACGCGTTGTGAGCTTGTAGATCGGCAATTTTCAAATATCCGATGCTCATGTGGCCTAATAGTCGCTTCTTTTGTGCTTGTTTTCATAGAACTAGTTGCTTATTTCTCTCGCGAAATCTGGCAACGCTGACTGTTATTTTAACTTGAGAGTTAAGTACACACACTCAGGATTCATCTTCCTGCTCGTTGTTTTGTTGAGCACTGTGAGGACTCTAGGGAATGTCCAGGAGGGAAATGGCATTTAATCAAGACTCGCCTCTTTACAGTTCCAATTCCATGTGTTCCACTTACAGTGAGTGACAAAAGAACTCTTGCCACTTCAAATTAAACCCGTTATTTGGCTTCACAGAGATGCCCTTGGCTCCAACAACTCATGCTGCTGTTGTGTGCGAGTCGTTTTCTTTTCTTTCACATTGCTTACCACACTAGGCTGTATTTATAATTGGTTGATGCTATGGCCCGTCAAACTTTTTTAATTTTGAACAGCATGCACACTGGGATCTGTCCTGGAAAGTTCTCTCTCTCAGCTGGCCAGCCTCATCATAGTGGAGCAGCTCAGCAAATAGAATTGGTGGCATTTGAAGCCATTAAAACCGAGAAAGCGTCTGTGTCATTTAAACAAAATTAGCCATATTTTATGCTTTGGCTATTCAAAAATAGCAGATATACAAGCTCTTAGCGTGGCACTGATTTTGTGCTGCGTAATGAGCTTGTAGATCTGCTATTTTTGAGCGGTGCAACCGCTCCTATAAGCAGAGGTGGGGACTTGGACTCGAGACTCGAGACTCGACTTGACTTGAAGTCCCGATTTTGATGACTTTAGACTTGCTTGACCAAATCAAAAATAGACTTGGACTTGCTTGGGACTTGAATGCCAAAGACTTGAGACTTGACTTGACTTGAACGCTAAAGACTTGAGACTTGACTTGACTTGAGCCCTCTTGACTTGAAAATTCAAGTCTTTTCAAGTCACTTTCAAGTCACTTAACACATCGACCGCCAGAGGTTAATCTCATAATGTACTCACCAGTGCCAAGGTGTTTTTGTTGTGTAGTATATTTGATAACATAACATACATATTTGTTAGTATTATTTATCTTCATAAGTCTACAGGTAGCCTACTGTCAGACACAAGAGTGTATTCAGAGGTGCCTTTTGGTCTGAGCTGGTTGGGGGTTACAATTAAACATTCTCTTTGTTGTTTAGCTGGGAGACAGAGGTCTATGCATCTGTCTCCTTCCCCTTTCCTGCTTCATACAGGTGCAAATTGAATCAGGGGGCTCGAAGGGTGATCTATTGTTTGTGCCGGGTGGGGGGGCTCACCTTTGAAGCTCACACACCCACATGTACCTTCTCTAGATCTCTCTGTTATATAAACTGTACCGAAATGCATCTTAGGGTGTGACTCAGCAGCCGGCAGGCTGTTGTGTGGTGTGGTGGGGACCTCAGGGTCCCCATAGGAAGCTGTTTGTACTTATGCAATAAATGGAAGCAACGAAACCTCACTAACTAGTGATGACTCCTTCATTCTACAACCATTCATTCTCATCTCTGGGACAACAAACTTATCTGCAATATGGCGTTGTTGGCAACTACAAAAGCAATAGAAACCTTTAAGTCTGTGGTTTTCAGATACCACATTATGGCGTGAAGTCGGCAGTCGCGTTGGTTTGTTTTTTTGGAGGCGCAAGTCTCCAGGGATACTGAGCCAGGCGTCGAAAGAACGTGCGGCGGGACATCGGGACGACATGACGACGGTCTATGCATCTGTCTCCTTCCCCTTTCCTGCTTCATACAGGTGCAAATTGAATCAGGGGGCTCGAAGGGTGATCTATTGTTTGTGCCGGGTGGGGGGGCTCACCTTTGAAGCTCACACACCCACATGTACCTTCTCTAGATCTCTCTGTTATATAAACTGTACCGAAATGCATCTTAGGGTGTGACTCAGCAGCCGGCAGGCTGTTGTGTGGTGTGGTGGGGACCTCAGGGTCCCCATAGGAAGCTGTTTGTACTTATGCAATAAATGGAAGCAACGAAACCTCACTAACTAGTGATGACTCCTTCATTCTACAACCATTCATTCTCATCTCTGGGACAACAAACTTATCTGCAATATGGCGTTGTTGGCAACTACAAAAGCAATAGAAACCTTTAAGTCTGTGGTTTTCAGATACCACAGTTGTTTTTTTGTTTTTTTCATGTCGCCATAGATCTTGTTAAAATCCTTAAGATTGAGCTCTACACGGTCTGTTTACATCCGCGAGATCTCCCTGTATCTCCCAGTGAAGATCGCGTGTCAAACGGGGCATCCATGTTGTAGTTAGAGCGGATTACGTTAAACAGTGAAATGCGAGGAGAAAAAACTACAGGAAGAGAATTGAGTTTCAGTTTCGTCTGTAGAATGGGAGCGGGCGTGATCGTCAAAACCGGATCCCAAATAATTCTATTTCCGGTCATCAAACCGGAAACGGAAGTGGATAAAAAAAATTCCGAAAGTGAACCCGGAAGTGAATAGCGCGAAAAGACCGTGGACCGTAGGCTACGGTCTCGGCGCTTAACAGTTGGATTTAACGGACCGTAGGACTACGTTCTTGGCGGTTAATGTGTTAAGCAAGCCAAAAATGTTTAAAAAGTGTGCATCAACTATAATGTTATTAGTCAGAAATCCCGGCCGTCAGTGACACCTAGTATATTGTTGCCAAAGCTGCTTATTTACCCTAACTTTTGGACAAACTTTGGCTTGTTTTTGGCTTGTTTTTGGAAGTCGGTTCGCTTGTTTCTCTCCCGATACTTGGCAACACTGGCCCACATATTGCACGTTACCAAACAAACAACACACCGGCTTCACTCCTGCCGTCGCTGCTGGAAGGAACTGAAGCCAGGTGGAATAAAATGTCAACTCCAGCAGTTATAGCTTTCGGTTTTAAAGATTACAAGGTGGAAGACAAGACGAGAAAAGCAGTATGCAAGGCAAGACCTATACTTCACATTAACATTACGGCGTGCTAAGAGCAAACTACAGTATAACCAGTGGTGGAAAGTAACTAAGTACATTTACTCAAGTACTTTACTTAAGTACAATTTTGACTTATTTTTTACTTTACTGAAGTATTTGCAATTTTCAGTACTTTACTTCTACATTACAGTCATTTAGCAGACGCTTTTATCCAAAGCGACTTACAGTAAGTGCATTCAACATAGGTAGGGAACGAAACTACTAATCACCAGAAGTCCTAAGTGCATTTTCTGCAAAAACAAGCAACCAAGAGTATACCTAGCGCTAAGGTAAAAGTGCAATATATCAGCTACCTACTTCTACTCAACTACATACATATCAGAGGCAGATATTAGCCTACTTTTACTCCACTACAATTATTTGAAAACTTTAGGTACCAGTTACTTTGTAGATTTTGGTTATTAATACAAAACATACATTGACCACTTCAGCGCTATATACATTTCCTCTTCTACCCCGGATTTGAACGCGGTTTCCAGTGCAATTGCACCAAATTTCACCATTGTGATAATAGAGCCTGCCTGCTTGATCAGAGGATACACTGAATTTGTGTCAGATCCTGTGTCTAGGTGAGACATGGCCTTTGACATTATCTAAATGTCTCAATAGAAGAGCAGGGAGACAAAATACAACCACCCTGATTGTATAAGTTATATTGTAGTAACATACTCTACCATACAGATTGTACAAAATTACATTATATTCATTAAAAAGGGCCCTTTTAAACCCTGTCCTCAAGGAGGAAATTAAAAGTACAGTATCTGCGTTCTGTTGGCCTGGAAGAAACCTTGTTTTAAAACAAATGCAAATTGTGAAAAATGCTCATGATTTATGTAAATCTTTACATATCTTGAATTAACATTTTGACTTGTTTGGGACTTGAAACAAAAGGTTAGGACTTGTGTGGGACTCGAAACAAAAGGTTAGGACTTGTTTGGGACTTGAAACAAAAGGTTAGGACTTGTGTGGGACTCGAACCAAAATGCTAAGGACTTGTGTGGGACTCGAAACAAAAAGCTGAGAACTTGGACTTGACTTGGGACTTGGCTGTGTTGACTTGGACTTGACTCGGGACTTGAGAGCAAAGACTTGAGACTCGACTTGGACTTGCAACATAGGGACTTTGTCCCACCTCTGCCTATAAGAGGGTTTAAATTAGGACCCATCCGTGGTGAAAGTTTTTCTTTCCGTCGTGAAAATTTTTCTTTTGCTGTGGAAAACCCGCCCATAGGCTAAGCTTTGCAGGATGTGCTGTGATTGGCTAGCAAGACACATGATGAAATTAATAATAATGTAAAAAATGTAAGCACGTCACTTCGCAGGACGTGCTGTGAATGGCTACCAAGATGCATGATGAAATTAATAACTCATAAATAGCACCGCTCACTTCACACTGGGTGTGATTCTTTTTAAATAATCGTGAAGATTTGAGCAAATATATATATATTTTTTTAAAGCAGATTTTTTTTACTCAAATCTTTGTTTCTGGAGGTCCCTGGAACTAAATATTTTGAAATGATGGTCGGCGACCAAATATATATTATTGTGGGGGTCCGCATGAAAAAGTTTGAGCACCACTGATATAGCAACATAAGTTTTTCAGAAACCTGTTAGGATTTAGAAGACATTTTTAGAATCAGCCTCAGGTCTTAATGGGTTAAGGCTGCCGCAAGAGAATAGATTAAGACATGGCGGGCCAGCCCAGCTCCAAACTAGATCCATGCAGCATGAAGGTATATAGCCTACAGCAGAAACAACTCTATGTAAATGTGTTGGGCTGATTATTGCTTCTCGGAGTGTCGGTGGCTGACCATTTATGAAGATATTCTGCTAAAGATGAAACAGAACCTCAACAAAACCTCTTGCAAACTGTAACCAATGTCATGTGCTAGGGGTCTTCAACGGGGGGTCCGGGACCCCTCGGGTGTCCTCAGAGTTACTACAGGGGGATCTCCAAATCTTTGTGAAATAGGAATATTTGTTTTATTATGATTCATTATTTTTTACATTAAAGGTAGAGTAAGTGATTTTTAAAGGTTAAAGTACTACATTCTGATAGTAATCATTGCTACAGAGTGTTTGTTCGGTCACAGGATTCTCTCCAGCTCTTTAGTAAAATATAGTACATTTTCAGGTAGGTGACAAAATGTAAGTCAATCAGGAGAGAGCTCTGAAAATGCATTTTCTGTTTCAAGTTTACTAAGTATTGAGGGTATAAGTGGTTAATTGTCTTCTCTATAAATATGTTGGATTCAGGTTAATGAGTATTTTCAAACAAACAAACAAACAAACACTAATTACGTAACACTGATGAAAGTCTATGAAGCTATATGAAATCTATGAAAAAGTTCTTTAATCTGCAACACCTAACCCTAATAGAAACCCCAATGGTAACCCCCATATTTTACTATTGTTTTAATGGTTTGTATATGGCTGATGGAGTTATATGGATGTACGTGACGGTGTAAGCAACACGTGCAAAGTATTGTAGTTTGGTCATGTTTCAGGAACATTTCATTGGCATGATGGCTCTCATTAACAGCATTAAATTATATAGAACAAATTATTGCCCAAAACATTCATTCTTGACACCTTTTTTATCACCCTTACAATTTGGACAAACTAATTTGGTTCACCATCTGTTCATTCCTCAGTTGTTAACTTGTTCTAATTGCAACGTGTTAGGAGATATTGTGATTCATCTAAAGGCTATAGTGATTTATTCATAGTAAAACTTGAATCCGTGTTTTTGAAACGCGACATCTTCTTTATATGTCGTCTCTGTCGGGTGGAAACCTGTCCAAAACTGTGACTTTTCAGGATTCAAATTCAAAAATAGCAAAAGTAGCAGATTGACAAGCTCAAAACCTGTCGCGGCACGATGTGAGCTTGCAGATCTGCTACTTTTGACGCTGTAGTATGATCAAATAGGCCATAAATTAACAAATAAACACAAAATGTTAGAATATGGAGATTTCTGACCGACAGCAACGATATTTGTCTCCCCACATTGATGAGGACTGCTGAAATATAGGTGATGTCTTTCATAGTGATAATTTGCGAAATATTCCTATAAGGACCTGCGAGCATGAAAGACACAATGCATGTTATACAAGCAGCCACCCATAATTAACAGAGGCAGATCCATTCATGTTTAATGCACCCTTGCTGGAGGGCAGTACACAGTGTCGGGCACATTCTGTAATCCAACAAAGCCTCAGCATTCATAAATAATGAGGCAGTGGTTGAAGTACATTTACTTTTACTTTTACATGTCACAGAGTATTTTTACATTGTGGTACTGCTACTTTTACTTAAGTAAAAAAAATATCTCTGAGTACCTCTTCCACCTCTGTGAGATTGTAAACTGAACTATTTCCACAGTGAAGTACCGTATTAGTATCTGGAATGGAGACTTTTGCACACTTTCCTTCAATGAAAAAAAAAAAGACATTTGCTCCAAACTCCAATGCTCACTTCTTTCCCCTTTTTTCTTAAATGCAGTATTTGGAAACTTTTTTTTCTTGCACCTTCCATTTCAAACGTGTTCCTTTGGAGAGTGATAGTACTGACTGAGTCTTGCTCAGGCATATTCATAGCCATTTCCCAGCAGCCCTCTCTTTCTCTCCGAGCTACTGTAAAAGAGATGAGGAGTTTCCGCTTCTCTGCTATTTTCAAAATATTTTTTAGACATTTTAGACATTTTTAAAACTTGTGAAATGGGACATTCTGCATATTGAGCATATTATTTTTGGTACTTTAAATATATATTTATTTACTCAAGTGAATTTTTGACAGAGTAACAGAGTATTTTTCCATTGCAGTATTGATACTTTTACTTAGATTTAAAAAATAGTACTTTTTCCACCACTGGAGGGTTCATAGAGATACATGCCAACGTCTAGTCATTCATCATCCTCACAAAACACCATCCACTACTAGACTATAGCTCAAGCTATCCTCAGCAGACCAGGCTAGACGTGGTCTTTATACAGGCATCTGTGGCTGGGGTGCACACATAGCCTGGTAAACCCCCCTCCCTCCGGAAATCTCATTTCCATTGAGGGGGGTTTACCAGGCTAGTGCGCGCACACACACACACACACACACACACACACACACACACACACACACACACACACACACACACACACACACACACACACACACACACACACACAAAATGATATGTATTTGGCCGCCGACCCCCCATCTCAAAACATTTAGTTCCAGGGACCCCCAGAAGCAAAGATTTGAATACAAAATGTTCGCTTTAAAAGAATATATATATTCAAAGATTTGCACATTTTCACTATTTTTCTAAAATAGCAGATCTACAAGCTCATAGCGTGGCACTCGGTGCCACGCTATGAGCTATTTTTGAATAGTCAAAGTACGAAATAATACTTTTTAGCTCAAATCAAAAAATTACACAGATGCGTTCTAGGTCTCAATGGGTTAAATAACTCAGTCAAAAGCCAAATTTTCACAGAAAATATTAAACTGCTAGGTATAGATGGGTTTCCCGTTTGTAAACATGAGAGGATGATGCGCGCGCAGTGGAGGGAAGAGCCTGTAGAGGGCGCTATTACCCGCAGCAGCTCTGGCCATTGTACATTGATAAAATAAATGGTCTTCACCGGGTTTAATGAAAGTAGATTAAATGATGCAGTTTGTAATATCTTCTTTACTCAATAAAAATGATTTGTCGGAAGTTGGATCTGTCTGTATATAATAGCAGCATTATGCCTATTATGCCTATAATAGCAGCATTATGCCTATTATGCCTATAATAGCAGCATTATGCCTATCTAAATCCCGAAAATAACAATAGAGTGAATGGCACTTCCGGGTCGTTCTACCTCCCGCATGCGCAGATTGCACACTCTGCTCTGTGATGATGTCGCGCGGAAACCCATCTATAGATCAGGCATAACTGCAACCCCTAAGCCCTAAACCTAACCCAGCCTGAATGTTTTCATAAAAACTCCCCAAGTCTTTTTAACCCAACCATTTAAAACAACCATTTCTCTTGTGAGGACCGGGAAAATGGTTCTCGCAATGCATGGCGTGTGCACTCTGGTAGGCTACTTGCACATGCCCCGGTGGCAACACGTGCATGGAGGAGCAGCTTGCACACACTCAGACATCCACGAACGTCTGCGAATTTGTTCCCCCTTATTTTTCTCTTTGGCACATGAGTTTCATCATTACCAATCCCTCCGCCTCTTTCTCAATTGCTTACCGTCTGTCTTTGAATGTCCTTCTGTGCATCTCTCCCTCTATCTGTATCTCACTCACTCTTCCTCATGTTCCTCAATCCTCATGTTCCTCATCTTCCTCATGTTCACCTGTTAGACAAAGTATCCTAAATGTAACTGTGCTGTTTTAATTTTTTTGCCTAATGAAATATTCAATCAATCAATCAAATTCAAAATGCTTTATTGGCATGATAAAATATCATGCCATAACAAAAAACAAGTCATAACATTGCATATAGAGAGCCAACAAGTGAATAACATACATCCTAACAATAATGAATAACAAGCAATATAGTAATAATGAAAACAAGTGATGAGACAATGATAACAGTGATATGCAGCAGTTAGTGACTTTGTTTAGCCGGATGTGCTTGGCTCTTCTGTCCACTGGCTGTCCCTCAGTTGATGACAACTCCACACATATTGTGCAGCAACAAAGAAAGTGCATTTAGACTGTTCTCCTAGAACACATTGAAGTGATGACTTATTAATGGTGGATTCAAATTCTTTATATTTTTCTTTAATTTTAGGGAAGCGTGATGCTCTAATGTCATAATGAGATTTCCACCTGACAGAGACAATATCGTGATTTGTGTTTGAGATAATTTAATTAATTGTCATATTTTATTAATTTAACCCATTAACTCTCTCCCATTAACTCTCTCAGTGCCACGCCCCGACATATCCCGAGTTTTTCCCGAGTACCCTCAGTGCCAGCACGAGAAATCACGAGTTTTTACTTTTGACTGTGGTCGCGCTATTCTGTATATTTTTCATGATCACTTTCGCTTCCTGACTACATCAGACTCACCCGGAGCCGGATGTAAAAAAAAAAAAATCATTTCCGGGTCACATTGTTTTTCTCCGGTGATTTTCGGCCAGAATAGGGAAAGTCACGGTTTTTCACACGGTATAAAAAGCGAACGGAGAGGTCCACGTCTACTCTCTTTGGTCTGGGTGACGATCAGTCATCGTAGTCGTGTATTGCATCGTAATTTAGCCCGATCAACGATTATCGAAAATGTCAACATCCGGTTCTGACCGGATATGACGTGAGCCTGTTTGGGAGGGGGCGAGTGAGCCAGCGAGATCATCAATGTGTCGATTTGTTGCTCTCTACTGGTAGAACTGTATTATGGGTTTAAAACCCCAATCAGATCATTTATTTGAATGAAAAATTACAACATTTTAAAATTTAAAGAAACGCAAATTCCTGGCAGTTTGGGAGTACTTTATGAAAATACTCTTGGCACTGAAAGAGTTAAGACCTGGGAACGCATCTGTGTAATTTCTTTATTTGAGCTAAAAAGCATTATTTTACACTTTGGCTATTCAAAAATAGCAGATATACAAGCTCATAGCGCGGCACCGAGTGCCGCGCTACGAGGTTGTAGATCTGCTATTTATGAAAAATCGTGAACATGTGTGCAAATCTTTGAATATATATATTCTTTTAAAGCGAACATTTTAACTCAAATCTTTGCTTCTGGAGGTCCCTGGAACAAAATATTTTGAGCACCACTGATATAGAAACCACTGATTTCAGAATACTGTTGGGATTTAGAAGACATTTCTAGAATCGGCTTCAGGTCTTAATGGGTTGTGTCAAAACTCAGACTTGATGTGGTTGTTGCAGAGGGACTTAAATTGATTTTTTTTACTCTAATGTTTATATTTGTCACATAGTAACAGGAAGTGTAGCTCTGTCTACACCTTCCCTTGAGAGCAGAGTGAACACAGTCTGTCTTCTCTAGGGCAGCCAGTTCTGTTTGTGTCTGTTTCTACTGCCAGGTGGTGGTCACTGAGTCTGTACATAGTCAGTCATACTCTCTGTCTCTCTCTGTCTCTCTCCTTCTGTAAGCTGTAATTTCTCTTTCAATGTTTTGTGCTCTTGTTCTTCAGCCACTGTTTTCCCTGCCCACCTGTCTTTCCTCGCATTTTTATTGTCTATGCCTGTTACATTCTGTGTTTTTCTGCAAAAATGTCATTCGGAATTATAGGTTGTGGGCTTAAATGACTCAGTCTGGCATTTAGAAGTGGGACACTCACATGAGGCCTGGTATTTACAGAAATATCAAGGCAGCCTGTGTGTATTCATTTTATTTACACATGATAATTACTACAGAGTTGTATGCTAAAAAAAATCAATACAAATGGTTAAAGAGACAAAGCAGCCATATTATCCTCCAGTTTGATCAAAGCGCTCTGGTGCTCTGTATACACACACACACACACACACACACACACACACATACACTGTACAATATGTGTATTTCTATTACAAAAAGCTATGTACAGGAAGTATTCGCACATCCACTTCTTTTGGATGCAGGTGCGTTGGACCAGTGGTTCTCAAAGTGGGTTCTAGTGACTCTCTGGGTTCCTTTTAGGGGTTCTAAATTGACCCTTACAAGTCTGTAACTCTGACAGTATACAAATGGAACCAAATGGACCCTAACGGGTCCATTTGGTTCCATTTGTATA
Source organism: Gymnoscopelus braueri (assembly GCF_963280865.1). Taxonomy (NCBI): domain Eukaryota; kingdom Metazoa; phylum Chordata; class Actinopteri; order Myctophiformes; family Myctophidae; genus Gymnoscopelus; species Gymnoscopelus braueri. The sequence continues at coordinate 37,569,741 of NC_137623.1, forward strand.
CTGTCAGAGTTAAGGGGAGACCTTCAAATGAAAAGGTTTGAGAACCACTGCGTTGGACAGTGAAAACTGAAGCAAACATGAAAAAATATTCTCATGCACAAAAAGTCCTGCACACTGCTCTTGCTCAGCAACCTCTTTTATTCAAATTGGACAGACATTTCGGTGCCGCTGGACCTTCAGCAAGTGTCTTTATTACAAAAAGCTACCACATGCTGCATCCAGTGCACAAGGAGGATATGTTCAGGGTTAAGTGTCTTGCTCAGGGACACTTTGTGTGTGTGTGTGTGTGTGTGTGTGTGTGTGTGTGTGTGTGTGTGTGTGTGTGTGTGTGTGTGTGTGTGTGTGTGTGTGTGTGTGTGTGTGTTTTCAGACCATCGGCCCTAAAGAGGGCTGGCAGGTGTACAGCTCGGCCCAGGATGCCGATGGGCGCTGTATCTGCACGGTGGTGGCGCCCGAACAGAGCCTGTGCTCCAGGGATGCCAAGAGCAGGCAGCTCCGACAACTACTGGAAAAGGTACAGACACACGCGCGCGCGCACGCACACACACACGCACACACACATGCAAGCCACGCACACACACGCACACGCACACACACACACACACACACGCACACACGCGCACACACGCACGCACGCACACGCAAACGCACACACGTTATAAAGGAAGAAGTTTTTAATTAAATGGAATAAATTAAATTGTGAATTTCAATTTTATTCTCCTTTTATATCGTTGCTGTCGGGCAGAAACCTCTTATCTTATGTGACTTTTTGTGTTTTCTCGTAAATTAACACCCTACTTGATCATACTACTATTATACAACAGGTAGTTCCGACGAAGCTGTTTGAAATCGCTATCTACCCGTGCTCAAACGAGCATGACACAGCACACCTAATCAAAATATGGATATATTTATATTGATATCGGATAGGTGAACAAAGAAGACATGACATATTTATTGTGGTTCTTGTGTTACAAACATTATTATTTCAATATTTTCTTTGTGCAATGATGTGATGCTGATGATGCTGATGATGCGATGATGATGACGCAATGCGCTAATGAGATCCTGCAGCTTTTAACTTTTTATTTGTGTTTTTGGTGTCTTATGATCTAGTAAGGGTCGGGATGGGTCTCAAGGCAAAACACAGAAAGAAAAATTCACTCATTCATTCATTCTTTCATTCATTCGCTCACTTGTTCGCTCACGCACACACACACACACACACACACCCACACACCCACACACCCACACACCCACAGACACCACCACTCCAGATGGGATTGAAGACACCTCCAGTAGCTTTATTGTTCTCTCCAGGAATCGTTTGACCTTTAACACCCCAATGTACTGGCACCTTTGTCACCTCCTTTTTTTTAATCAAATCTCAGATGCTCAAGATCTCAGGACCTTTAATTAACCCTGGCTGCAGCGCTAGAGAGCACTTTCCTAACACTATACTATACGCTATATTACTGCAGACTGCAGACCGTGAACTGGCTCTGAGATTTTTAGCTCCAGTAGAGCTGGCCAGGCTTAACCCATTCAATCCGGGAAGGCATCTGTGTCATTTTAGATTTATTTTTGCTATCCAAAAATAGCAGATCTACGAGCTCATAGCGCGGCAACTTGTAGATCTGCTATTTTTGGAAAAATCGTGACACTTTATGCACATCTTTGAAACATTTGTCATTTGTTCATTTGTCTTAAAAATCTGTTTTCTGAAAAAAAAATTGTTGCTATATCAGTCAAGGGTCCTTGACAAGAAACTTGTTCTTGTCAAGGACCCTCAAAATTATATTTTGGCTGCCGATCCCCATCAAAATATGTTGTTCCAGGGACCCCCAGAAGCAAAGATTTGAGTTAAAAATGTTGTTTAAAAATATATGTATGTATTTAAAGAATATATATACAGTATGTATTCAAAGATGTAAAGACTTGGTGCCGCGCTATGAGCTTGTATATCTGCAATTTTTTTATAGCCAAAGTATAAAATAATGGTTGTAGCTAAAATGCTAAAAATGACACAGATGCGTTCCCAGATTGAATGGCTTAAGAGTCTCATCCATGTCTACTAACTTTGTCCTGCCCAGGGCTTCTCCAGGCTGATCCAGGGCCTCAGACTGCACAGAAAAATAAGATTTTACTGCAACCCTCGGAGCAAGCTCGCGGCTTTAATCTTAAGCTTGCCAAAGTGCCACTGCTATAAGGGCTGAGCGTGCTGCCCGAACTGATTTGACTTCAAATATATAGCGTAACTTCAAATAGCAAAGTGCCAAACTTCAGTTCAGTATCCTTGTTACATATGCCTAGTACCTTTACTTGAGTATTTGTATTTTTGGATGCCTATGACTTTCGCTCCACTAAATTTCAAAGATGGGATCTGCTATTTTCACTATTCTTGAAAATGTATGGGAAATATTTCATTTTTGGGTGGAAATGTCAACATTTTAGTGCAGCAATGCATTGATATTAAAAAAGATCATACTTTGTCATTTGTTCTTTTGAATACTTAAAGCTGCACTAAGTAACTCTCCTCTTCTACCCCAGATTTGAACCTGGTTTCCTGCGCAAGAGCTGACATTTTTTTTTACCATTGAGCTAATAAAGCCTGCCTGCTTGCTCAGGGGATAAGTTGAATCTTATCCATCAGGTCAAAATTTGTGTCAGATCCCATGTGTCTAGGTGAGACATGACCTTTGACCTGATCTAAATGTCTCAATAGAAGAGCAGACAAAATACAACCACCCCAATTGTATAAGTTATATTGTATTAACATACTCTACCATACAGATTGGACAACATTAAATTAAATTAATACAAAAATACGTATATTTTAAAAGTGAGTACTATAGTACTATAACCCAAGTGCAAATTTGATGGAGCAACTTTCGCTTGTAATTGTGTAACAATTGACCGTGAGAATCTATATACAGTACTTTGCCTCAAGCACTGCGTACTCTGTCCACCACCGCTCAGTGCACAACAGTTAGAACCATCATTCTTAGCTCATCAAGCCTGGAGGCTCTCCCCAGGGAACATATCTGTGAGGAATTTAATTGCCAGCAGCAGTTTTAAATACCTGCACTCCTGATTAATTACTCAGCTGTTGATCATCTCTCAAACAATGTGAGAATACGTGCATTCCTGGACTCGTTCTCTATGGATAGTTGTTAATCGTTAATTAAGGATTTTCGAGTGTGGGAACTCGTTGTACAGCAGCACGTTTGATAACTCAAGTGGATGAACAAATAGGCACCCAGTGTCCTGAGTATTTGGGAATTATGTGGTTTAAATGTATGGTAATATGCATTTAAGCTTCAAGTGTGTCCTTGTAATCTACATGAAAATGTGAGGCATTTCATGCAGTATAAGAAAATGACAAGAGCCTCTTCTGTCCCTCTTGGAAGAGCCCTCATATCTACATAATTATGCTGATGATGATGTTGAGTGCAGTGCAACGTGCTGGTTGAAGGGTGTACTGTACAGTAGTGGCTCTCAAAGTGGGGCCCTGGGACCCCCAGGGGGTACTTGAGGAGTTACGGGTCTTTCATTTGAACATTCTCTGAGTTAGGATTTTACAGTGTGGATTGGAGTCCCAGAGATAGGACATTTGAGTCTGTGGCCTAATACCACAGACTCAAAACAGAGCACTTTTTGTTTCCCAAACAGTGCGTTCGGGACCCATGTTTGGGTCGTGGCCAAATTTGTATGGCTTGCTAGTAAATATCCCCTTTTTTTGTTTCCTACATTTTAAAATATATACATAGCATTTCAAAAGATAAAAAAGACGGAATTTTTTTTTGCAGAGCGACGCATTGAGAGCTTGTAGATCGGCTATTTTCGCTGTGCAACATGCTTCCATAAAAGACATGCTGGCTTCTATTCATCAAGTACTCCATTGCAGGTCCAGAACATGTCCCAGTCCATCGAGGTGCTGAATCTGCGCACTCAGAGGGACTTCCAGTACGTCATCAAGATGGAGAACCAGATGAAGGGCTTGAGGACCAAGTTCAGACAGATCGAGGACGACAGGAAAACCACCATGGCTAGAAACTTCCAGGTACCATAATAGCCGATCTTAATACTAACTACACTGTTTTGTCCGTGAAGTATAGTTATGCCTCCTATGCAGTGGTGTAAAGTAACTAAGTACATGTACTCAAGTACTGTACTTACTGTAAGTACAATTTTGAGGAATTTTTACTTTACTGGAGTATTTCCAATTTTCAGTACTTTTACTTCTACTCCACTACATCTCAGAGGCAAATATTGTACTTCTACTCCACTACAATTATTTGAAAACTTTAGTGTGTTTATCTATGTCTAAATCTATGTAGTTACTAGATTTTGATTATTATTAGAAAACAACTTCAGCCCTATTCGGCCATTTGAAAATAGCCCATCTACAAGCTCACAATGCGTTGCGATGCGACGCATTGTGAGCTTGTAGATCTGCTATTTTGAAAAGATTTTTATGCATTTTATATTAGAAAACTTTGTGAAATGGGACATTCTGCATAATGAGTACTTTCTACTTTTGGTACTTTAAGTAAATTTTAATACCAATACTTTTGTACTTTTACTCAAGTACATTTTGAATTCCGGACTTTTACTTGTGACAGAGTATTTCTACAGTTCTTGCAGTATTGATACTTTTACTTACTGTACTACCCATGGTCAGATGGGTGGGCCGCGAGCACTTTCGGGATTTTCAAGCGGCCCCTGATCCAGAAAACTGCTACAGAGCCTGCTCTAAAAGTCTGGCTTTATTTCCTAGGATGTTTTCCCGTTATTTATTGTCGTATCCGAGCCAGATGCTAACTAAACCTGCCAACAAGGATTATTGCAGCATAAATAATTTACATTTGCTAATTACATTTTATGGCAGGTTGGCGATAACTTCGGGCGCTAATTCTATGAGATACTTTAGAATCCGCGTTTGCACCCATGATACATTACTGCAACTCCTCAATTACAAGTCTGATACAGTTCAACGAGTCAAATAACCAAATTAAATGAAACAAAATGCAATATGCCCCAAGCCATGCATAATTATTGTTTTTTTCCCCTTTAGATTCACAATCTCTTGGTTCACATCTTCAGATAATATGGAAGTGTTACAAACTATAACTTCATCACTTTCTAGTTTACAGTCATAACTCTTTTATATATTTTAGCCCCACTAAAAAGGAAGGCAAGGATGTTGTCTGATTGTACAGATTTTGGTGAACCCAGGACTTTAACCCTTAGGCCAAAATGTTCCACTTTCACACAATATCTCACAATGTAATGGGCAGATTGCCATGAAACTTGTTGCGCACATTCATGCTCTCCGAAGGATGAACCCTACTGATTTTGGTGAGCCCATGCATGGCCCATAGCCGCGGGAAGATGTTTTAGGGTACGGGTGCTGTATGCGTGCACATGCACGCGTGCACGTGCGTGACTAGCGCACACGAAAATGTGCGGTTATTTGCGGTTATTTTCCGTTTTTTTAAACCTTTTTCTTTTTACTTTAATTCGGTTGCTTCGGTTCCAGAACACATATTGCACTAACCCCCCCCCCCCAAATAACGACCAACATCAAACAAAAATGTTTTTAATAATTTTATGTATTTATTATTATTATTATTATTATTTTTCATACATTATTTTCAGGGGGTGCTGCAGCACGCCCAGCACCCCTACTTCCCGCGGTACTGGCATGGCCTGTCCTGGTTCCTGATGTCAGTGGTTCCCATACGTTTTAGCTCAAGACCCAAAAGAGAAATTTGAAAGTCTTCCTTTGGCCAAAACTTGTGAAAATAGCCGATCTACAATTGCGACACGTTGTGAGCTTTTTAATTCATGGTATTTCTTTGATTTCTTTTGAAAATTCATGAAATTCTCTTGTTTGAAATGTAATTATAGTTTCTGAATTTCTATTTTTATTTTGTGTATTGTGTATGTGTATGGCTATGTGTGTATGTGGGGATGATAATAGTAAAGTTGTAAGTATTTAATTGTCCAACATTTTAAGTTTTAAAATTTCTCATACAAAGACAATCAACTTCAACACCTGGAAAAACTTTTTGGTTCCTGTATAAACTCAGAGACCCCATCAGTTTATCCCCACCCACCTGTTACTTATGCTATTCTTGTTGCTGTGTAATTGTATTGAACAGCTGGTATGGGAGTAGCAAGAAAGTATCTCTGATCTCTGTCTTGTCTGTACTTTCTGTCTTCTTTTAAAATGTTGACCCTGGAAGCTGAGCTCCAAAATGTCCTATGCACTAAATAACCTCTATTCTATTCTATTCTGATGCAAGATGCTAAATTAAAAAAAAGAACTGTCTGGAACATTTTGCTAGAATGCTATAAATATCATCATGAGATTTTTTTTTACATCTTCTGAATCTGTCACAGTCAAATGTGGACCCTATTGGGTACATATGAACCCATGTAAACTTCCACTTTGTCCCTCGCCATTTCTTCAAAGCACACATCCCAAGTGTCTGTAATATCCAGTCCTCTCTGCTTGCTAATCCACTCTCTCACTCTTTTTTGCCATTTCTACCCCCCCTGTCAACCGCCACCTCTCCAGGAGCTTAATGATAAGATGGATGAGCTGAAGCCTTTGATCCCGGTGCTGGAACAGTACAAGACCGACGCCGTGATCATCTCCCAGTTCAAGGAGGAGATCAGGAACCTGTCGGCGGTGCTGACGGGCATCCAGGAGGAGCTGGGGGCCTACGACTACGACGACCTCTACCAGCGGGTCCTCCGACTGGACAACAGGCTGCGCAGCTGCATGGGCAAGCTAAGTGAGTGCGTTGCCATGTCTGCTTATTATAAGCGACTTTCGGCTTGTTGTTTTTTCTGTAAAGTCGCTTGTAGATATTGGTCGTGGGTGGGTTGCGGGTTATTTTTTGTTGGGCTTGTTTCTAAAGTGTAGTTGCTTATTTGGGCTTTTTTTTCCTATTGTTTATAAACCAGTGGTTCTTAAACATTTTCATGGCAAGGATCCCCAATTTAATATGCATTTGTCCTTAGACCCTACACCCATCTGAAAATATTTTGTGCGAGGACCCCCTTACCAGATTTGTGTTGTTAAATTGTTTACAAAATATATATATTCTTTGGGGAAAATAGCAGATCTACAAGCTCACAACGCGACGCATTGCGACGCGTTGTGAGCTTGTAGATCGGCTATTTTCAAATAGCCGCAGCCTAGTCGCTTCTTTTGGGCTTGTTTTCATAGACCTGGTTGTTTTGTTTTTTTCGTGTTTTTTGTAAAATAGAAGATCTACAAGCTCACGGCGCACCGCGTTGCGACGCGCTGTGAACGTGTAGATCGGCTATTTTCAAATAGCCGGCGCCTAGTCGCTTCTTTTGGGCTTGTTTTCATAGATCTGGTTGCTTATTTCTCTCTGGCAACACTGGTGCAGTGATACATCTGACAGTCAAAGAGCCAGAGTGCAAGGGCCTTTGCACGCTGCACTAAATTATATTGACGGCTACACTGAATTTAATCAAATTTCTTGCTAGGCATATACTTCCGTACTAATGGGTTCAACTGCACCAGTAAATAAGGGGAGCTGTAATAGATTGCATGCATAATGTAGCCGACCCATTGAAAATACCATAGGGAGGGTATAGAATGCTTCCCGTATTTCATTTTCAATTTAACACTATCGGTGGTGGAATAATCTTTTTTCTTAAGGCGCTAAAGACGTAATCTTCTTTAATTGTATTATGACACTAAATACCGCACCGCCTCTAGATAGAAAGACTTATAGACGGCCTCAAGCGTATTAGGGGGAAATGATAATGTACCACCAGCCATAAGTAAAGCTCAGCTGTCATCAGCCGCAGTGCAAACAGCAGTTTGTGCCTCCGTTGTTCCACATCAGATACAAAGGCTCACTGCCTCTGGTATCTTTTTGTACGCAGAGCCTCAGAGGACAAACTCTCTGGTGGCACAGGCATGAAATTGGCTTGAGAAATCTAGGGTGGAGGAAGAAAGGAAAAAAACAAAAGAGAACGGTACAGCACATCTTATTGCTGCATTTCTTTTATTTAACAGCGTGTGGAAAATTAATGAAAATCACTGGACCGGTTACAATAAAGACATCTGGAACCCGATTCGGGGCATGGATGACTGACCCCCAAGCGTCAACGAGAAACAATAGGGTAAGTTATGGGAAGTGGAGGAGTGTGGGGGGGCGCTCTCCATGGGTCATGTGCGGTGCACAATGTCTGCATCTTGTTTTCAGACTAGGGATGATTTATCACAATAATCAAAGCATGCCCTGAATAATATCACGGTGTGCAGTTTTAAGCTGGTGAAATGTAATAGATTGGTTCGCACGCACAAGTGTGATTTTGTCTTCTGATTTATCATAGCCCACATGTGTGCAGTGGTTCATATAATATTCACAGTGGTAAATGTAAAAGGTGACCTTTTTTTTTAGAAGAGGTTTTGCTTGTGATCGGTTTGCATGTTCATCGGCCCGTGACTCTCGCTAATTCTAACTATCCGTCATCTTTATCTTTCCCCGGTCTAGGTGTGGTATATGGACAGCTATACCAATAGTAAGATCGTGCGCGAGTACAAGTCGATGGACGACTTTGTGGCGGGGGTGGTCTCTCGAACTTACAGTCTCCCGTTCAAATGGGAGGGAACCAACCACATCGTCTACAACGGATCGCTTTACTACAACAAGTACCAGAGCAACATCATCGTCAAGTACAGCTTCGAGATGGGCAACGTGCTCGCCCAGCGCGCCCTGGAGTTCGCCGGCTTCCACAACATGTACCCGTACACGTGGGGCGGGTTCTCCGACATCGACGTCATGACCGACGAGCTCGGCATGTGGGTGGTGTACGCGACCAATCAGAACGCGGGGAACATCGTCCTCTCGCAGATCGACCCGGACACCCTGCACGTCCTGAACACGTGGAACACGGAGTACTCCAAGCGGAACGCCGGCGAGGCGTTCATGATCTGCGGAACTCTCTACATCACCAATTCCCACCTGTCGGGGGCAAAGGTGTACTACGCGTACTCCACGAAGACCTCGACCTACGAGTACACAGACATCCCGTTCCACAACCAGTACTTTCATATCTCCATGCTCGACTATAACGCCAGGGACAGGGCTCTGTATGCCTGGAATAATGGCCACCAGGTGATATTCAATGTCACCCTCTTCCACGTCATAAAAACAGAGGATGACTCTTAAGATGTTTGCATTACTAAGACAAAAATAACAAAAGCACCGTTAGCAATTTGTGATGCAAGGACGTTGTTTCCTCTCGTGGACTATGGTACCTTTACGTTAACCAAAATTGCATTTTGTAATTCGTTGATGTGGATACTTGGCTAGTTGGGCATGGACACCAATGACTCAACCGATTCATAAAATAACACGCCAGACTTTATCTTATTTTGTTTTATATTTTACTTTTTACATTGCTGCTGATCAGACTGCTATGCCTTATTTGCTTTGTGTTGGTTCTACCAGCCCAAGACTCTTGATAAGCTTTTGCATGATTGTTTACATTTTGTCTGCTGTGATTTCCTATAATATGGCGATGTTTCTGTTGCATTTCTTTTCTCAGTGTTTGTATTTGTCCCCTGAAGAGTATTTAAATATTGAAAATGTATTGCACATTTGCTACAAAATGTAAAGTCAGGCTATTATGAAATATAGGTATTCTTTTAAAAGATGCAGGCCTGTAAAACATCGCAATTATGTATGTCTCTGTGTGAGAAGTAAATTTGTATTTTTTATAAAAACAATATCATAAGAGGGTACCTGTGTATGTTTCTTTTTTTTACGGCCTGGACAATTGACACATGCTTTGATCTGAAAGAAAAGTTCTGTGAATTGAGCTATAGTCCCAAACTGAAACAGCAGTTTCATCCATGATTTATCTTGACATTTCCGTTATCCGGGAAACATGCAAATAGTGATGAAAAAATTATGCCAGTGAATGATGGCCGCGCACTGACAGCGTGCTCGAGATAAGAATGCTCATGCACTCAAAGTGAAGCTCACTTGATGGCTGCACGCTTTGGCATTTCAATCAAGATGAGACACGGAAGTACTAGAATGATTCAATGTTCTCCCCTTTCCCCACCCAGCCTCTATCTTTATGGACAAGTCAGCCCCTGGTTTATGGTGCCTGATGGTGACTTTTCAATGCATTACAGTTTGTTCTGCCTTTTTTTAATAGGTAGGCTATACGCACACACAGACACCGTTTCAGATCACACGCACCTACAGATCTAATGTATGCCACAACGCACGTGTCATGCGGAAACCCATGCTCAACGGTAAATCACAGTCTGTTTTTTTAGCATAGCACTAAGACCATGTGACTGGTTTATTTACCAGCCTCCCGCCCCACTCTGTTCGGGGGGAGAGTTGGGGGCAGTAAAGTCTCCCCTGCAATCATGCATCCTTATCGATTTCCCATCTAAGGTTCCGGGCTACAAGTGTCACCCTGCACGAGCCCACCCGTCCCCACCACCCCCACCTCTGTCTGTTCTCTCCACCTCCCTCCGCCCTCCCCTCAACCAACAAAAAAACATCACCTCACATCAGTGGGGCTGTATTAAATCAGAGATAGCTCCAGCAGAGAACCTGATTAGCATTGATTTTTACCACCCTTCCTCCTCCTCCCTTGCACACACGTGGCTGTAGCTATCAAGCTGGCTGTCTGTCTGGTCGGGTTGGAGGGGACGGCTCTCGCCCCCCTTAGAGATATGATCGCTATAGATCAAGCCGTACGTGGACACGCGTGTCTTTATCCGTGCTCGCCAGCTGTCAAGGTGCAACAGGCTGGACTGGGGCAGACACTCCGGTGGGTGTTGTACTGCCAGAGACTGTTAATGATGGTGGAGAGAGACCGGCTATGACTTTTCAAATCGTCGCTGTCGAGCAGAAACCTCGTATCTCCGTATTCTAACTTGAGATTTTTCGCAAATGAACGCCCTACTTGATCATACTACAGCGTCACACAAAAGCATCAAAAGTAGAAGATTCTCAAGCTCAAAACACGGGGCGAAGGGCCGCGTTTTGAGCTTGTCAATCTGCTACTTTTGCTATTTTTTCATTTGAACCCTGAAAAATACGTTTTGGACATATGAGGTTTCCACCCAGACGACATGATTGAGGCCAGTTGAATTCCACGGGGAATTGTATTGAAAAACAAATTTGTCCTTCTTTTGAGGCCAATACTGGGAGAATTGGCATACTGTCTGTGAAGGTTACCGCTAATTACCACTACTCTGTGTAATGGTTACTTAGTTGGAAAGCAACAAACGTGAATAGGTCACATTTTAAATGCAGTGCTATTCTAAACGTCAGTTTACAAAAGCAAAAACATTTGCAGAAGCTTGAATGTTCGAGGCAAGGCAAGTGAGTCAACGTGCTTATGTCCTTGAGGTCTTGGGGACCTCTTATCACAACCTCTCATTGTCTCCGCCAGGCCGAAGACATGGCGAGACTATGTTTTGCACCCTGTCCGTCCGAGTGTCCGTGTGTGTGTCCGTCTGTGAACAGCTAATCTCCTGCACCGTTGGCTTGATCGCAACGAAACTGTGCACACACACTCCCTGGATGCCAGAGCAGAACCTCTGCCCCAGATTCTTCACATAGGCCTGTTATAGCGCCACCAGGAGCCCGATTTTTGACAGCACTCCTACAGATTTTTTCCAAACATCACGTAAATCGGTACACATTATTTTCTATAGTCATAGTCCATCCTGATTGGCTAAGATTGATTGGCTTCCAAAGTTTGCGGGAGTGCTCTGTTTTGAACAAAATGCCTGAAATTATGAACACAGCGTACAATTTCCCACCAGGCCGAGGAAGAAATGCCACTTGAAAATTTTCAAATCAACCTCATGGTGGAGCTATAACAGGCCGATTCGTATTTTTACCTATAACTGCACCGATCTGTGTAAAACTTTGTATGCGCACTCCCTAGAAGCCAAGGAAAAACCTTTGCCCTGCATTTTTCACATCTGCCTTTATAGCGCCACCAGGAGGCCAACTTATGTAAAATAAAAAAAAATTGATATTACTCCTTCAGATTTTATCCAAATTTCACGGAAAGCACACATGATCTCTATAAGATTGGCTAAGATTGACATCTAAAGTTTGCAGGAGTGGCCTGTTTTGAACAAAATCATGAACGCAGTGTCCAATTGTCCTTTGCGCGCACATTCGCACTACGTTGAGGAACAAATGCCACCCTTTTAACATTGTCCTATTATAGCGCCACCAGGAGGCCGAATTGTGTAATGTGGGCTTGTAGATCGGCTATTGTTTTGTTACTTTTGTGTGTCACTGTGCATTAATAAAAATAAATAAAAAAAACAGTTGAAATATGGAGATACAAGGTTTCTACCCGACAGCGACGATAGATCCTGCTGGTTGAGCTTGGTGGAGCATATCGACTCTGTCTGGGTGGAAACCTCATTAAGTCCAAAACTGTTGCTTTGCCAGGATTCAAATTCAAAAGAAGCAAAAGTAGCAGATCTACAAGCTCAAAACGGGTCGCTTCGTGCCGCACGTGTAGAGCTTGTAGACGCACAAACACAACAAATAGGAGAGATAAGAGGTTTCTGCCCGTCAGATAACAATATTCATTGTCTATGTGGGCGTGTTCTACCCGTGGATTTAAAGGTGACTTTGTGCAGCCTATATTGCTCAATATTTCATTTCAGCTGAATTAATGCAAATGGAGAAAAAAAAGTCATTCTACTCATCTTCAGTGATGACTAGGGGTGGTATCTGTCAATAGTCAATACCAAGGTAAGGTCGTATAATTTACCTGGAATATGTGCCTTGGAACTTCTCTCAAATTCCCTGCACTTTTCACAACAGCTTGAAGGGCTTTGTCTGAGAGATTCCTGAGTCTTCGCATCACTTTGTTCTCGACATCACAGGCTGCAGGATTCGATTGCTCAGGGGTCTGTGATGTATGGCTGATTGCCTCAGATGTTGGAGAGCTAAAGCGAGGGAGTGGTGCAGTTTTGTGTAGCCCGGTAATTTCCTTGAGTCAAAGAAGAGAGGATGGATGGTATCTATCACCTGCCAGAAAGTGTATGGCCTCTGCTCTAAGCAACACGCACACGCACACGCACACACACACGTACACACGCACGCACACACGCACACACACGCACGCACGCACGCACGCACGCACGCACGCACACACACACACACAAAACTCATCCGCCCCTATCGTGACTGATCCTGACAGTGAATCAACAGAAGAGAGTGAACTTTCTTCGATTATGGTCTAATCTCAGCGGGACATTTACTCCCTCAGTCCCCGGCGCATCTAACGCAATACATATTTTATTACTACAGGAGAGTCTGTATTAAGAGGTGCTCATGGATTCACAAAAAAAAAATGCCAAGGGGGAGATTTAGGTGTCACAGCCTCATCCAAATCACATAATATTTTGTTTGCCTCGTTTTACTCTCGTTCTTGCCTTTTGTTAACCACTTGAAAGCCAGCAACCCGATTCTGGTGGGGAACATTCGCGTCGAAACGCGTTGTGAGCTTGTAGATCGGCTTGTAGATCAGCTATTTTTGGCGAAGAGACTTGGAGACATATTTTCTCCGGTGCCTTACCCATTATCCCTATACTTCTTTGCAATTTTTTACTATTTTTAAAAAACACTTTCAAATAGTTCAACTAGCCGATCTACATCGACACGTTGTGAGCTTGTAGATTGGCTATTTGAACTATTTGAAAATGTTTTTAAAAATAGTAAAAAATTGCAAAGTGTTGACGGAAAAATGCGGTCCAAGTAGTAGTAATTGTAACTCAGGTCCCTTTTACTGAGAATAGCGTTTAAGTGGTTAGTTGAAGGAAAAAAAGCGAGGGTGTCACTGCCATGGAATACAGGCACAGGAAAAATTGTCCTTGTCAGGAGTAAAAACCTCCATGCATTGTGGTCCTTTGTACCATGTAATTGCCCTGTACAGTAATTACAATGTAATTTTGCACAAACGTGTCAGAGCGCTAACTGAGATGAGAGGAGGATAATGTTATCAGAAATGGTTTACAATGAAGGAATGGGTGCAATTAACATGATATGAGTACCTGGATTATGCTTTTACATGCTTCACCTTTAAAGCAGGCTGTATCTCTCTCAATTTCTGCATAGCCTACTGTAAGGCAGTGATATTCAATTGGTGGCCCGCGGGCCAAATCCGGCCGCAGTAGAGCTTTCTTGTGGCCCCTGGAACACATTCTATATCCCAATTTAAAAATAAATTTACAAAATTATTATTGGGTGGTTGGTTGTACAGGATGACCATTTTTTTCATAACCGTAAGCTCGTTTATGGTTCATCAACCGATAAGAATAAAATGTAGGCTATTATTTAGAATGGAGGAATGTTAGTGATTCACTCAGGGTCCTAAATTAAAACCCACCAGTACTGCATTTGCAGTCAATACTGCTGCAAGAACCCAAATGTGGGTAAATGTAATCTTTGGCGAGTAAATCTCCCATAAGAAAATAGAGCTCACTTCATATGTACTCAAGTAAAGTATCTGATGTTAAATTGTATTTAAGTATCAAAAGTAAAAGTACAAGTATCACAAGTAAAAGTATAATGACCTTTTCATAGTACAAACAAAACAGCCAGAAATGTTGCCTACTTCTACTACTTCTCACTACTTTCAGAATATCAAAACTACTACTTTCAAGTAGTTTAGCAATTTATTTTTCCACCATGTAGCTGGCTTGGCAACATCGCTACATTTCAGCGGCACATCAACATACAAGAGCACAACAGATGAGTTCTGAGTGCAGTTAATCTATCACAAACCATCATTTGTGTCTATTTCGGGGTCTTGAGTGGATGTTGTCCATTTACTCCAAATAAATAATTCACCTGGATTTTGTCATCTTCTCCATCTTCATTGACGTCAAACACATCATAAGAGCTATGTGCTCTTATCAACCGGGTGCTCGAACCAAAAACCTTTCATTCATACGAACATGTAAACACTTCACCTTGCCAGCCTGCCTCTAATACTCTTACCGCACAGAAATTATCCTATCAAACATCAAAATGCATGAATGCAGTATTAAGCAGGCCCTAATAAGTTACCATATTAGACATATATGTCCATTGTTGTGTCTTATCACACAACAAACGGTAAAACGGTTAGACATGAACATGTTGTTCATTTCTGTTGTCACGGCCTTGTGGCCCTCGACTTCAAGTCATTTTACTATTGTGGCCCCCTGCCTAATCTAGTTGAATACCCCTGCTGTAAGGTGATCTCTCTGACAGAGTTCTGTATAAAACACTACTGTGTACAACACTCCCATGTTTATTGTAAGAATGTACTGTATGCTTATGTATAATAATATCCTGTGGAAAAGGTTACACTGTATCTTAAGAATGTATTGCAGACGTTATGCTATGTTTATGACTGTTTGGTTCTGTATCTGACAAATGCTGTAATGACATCACTAGAGGCGTTGCCAAAAAGACTTGAATGTTACACATGACTTTAACTTCTTGAACTTATTTTTCCATTTTATTTACTTGTGCATGTGTATGGATGTGAATAGGCACAAACATGACAATGCATGCCATAAACAATGTATCACTGTAACCCATATGAACGTATCCGGGGCTGGCATAATTAGGCTTAAGTGGGCATGACAGTGACACAGGCTGATTTGTAGTTTGTTTTACAGAACAGGTTAAAGGTCCAGTGCAATGACATGGCACGGTGAGTGAGATTCTTCTCACTCACAAGAGGAGGTTGAATGAACTGAAACCAGCGCACCCCGAAAAAATATGTTGGGAATTGATTGCATGAAACAATCACCTGTCTGTCTCCAGTCTCAATGTTGGTAAACAAATAATTGGTCTATAGGCTAGCAGTTTGCATGGGAAGTTACCGGGCCGTAGTAGCTAAATCTGGCATAAAAAAGAAATAATTTCTATCGAATGTCTTACATACAATGAGATTGAGCTAACAGTTAAGTTTTGTTTCTCTATGTGTCCAGTCTGAGAAAAGTTGTCTAGCGTGGCTGAGTAAACAAGGACTATGTCTGTCTGTCAGACGGACCCATGTATTTCCAGGATAACAGAGATAACACTTGCAGAAAGGGTTGTTATTTTGAGAGATAAATTGATGTTTTATTTTGATGGTAATTGTTGTATAATCGCTTCAGTGATGCTTGCGGAACTTGGCTCTGCCTCGTTCCTGACCACATCATTGGCGTGCCAATAATCACGATAACGCACACCCTCTCGGCTCTCGTGTAATATTGTTTAATTATATCACAGGCAGTTGAGACCCAGCATTATGATTGGTTGAAAAAGGCCCGTGCTCAAAAGAGCATAAAAATAAATAGTATTTTAAGTGGCTAGGCTAGCAGTTTGCATAGGATGTTTGGTATGCAAATGTAGTAGCTAAATCTGTTATTAAAAAATTTGAGTTTATATTTCAATATCTTAATTACAGTGAGATTGAGCTAACAGTTAAGTTTTGTTTCTCTGTGTGTTCAATTTGGGAAAAGTTGTCTAGCACACAGCCCTCTCTCAATGTTGGGTCTGGACTGGCTGAGTAAACAGCGACTCAGACCCCATGTATTTCCAGGATAACAGAGAGATAACCCTTGCAGAAAGGTTGTGTTATGTTGAAAGCGAAATGCCCCACAATATGAATACATTTTTATATGTTTCATTTTGATGGTAACTGTTGTATAATCGCAATATTACACTCGAGAGTGGCTTTATCGTGATTATTGGCACTTCAGTGATGCCTGCGGAACTCGTTCCTGACCGCATCACTGTCGTGCCAATTAATAATCACGATAACGCACACACCCTCGCGTGAAATATTGCTTAATTGGTACACAGTGATGGCAGCCTGCCATGTTTTGGCCCTGCTGTAGTTTTGTGCAAAACAAACTACAAAATCAGCCTAGGGTGTCATCACTCTTTGATATATATTCTGTCATACATGATACAATGGTGTCGCACGCTGAAAATACTGCCTATTTTTGGATCACAACACCATCGTACAGTAAAAATCCTTTACCCTTGTCCCCTCAATGATGCATGAGGTTTCTGGGGGCATATTAAAGTTTACATTGGCCTTGAAGGTACTGTATCTGGGCGCATATTAAAGTTTACATTGGCATTGAAGGTAGAGCCAAAATGTTTTATGAGATAATAGTCACTCGGCTCCAATTTTCATTATCTTTTTTTTCTCTGAAGGATAAAATGAACCAGCTTGTTTTTGAAAATAGCACAGCAAAATTAAGTGTCATCAGTCTTTCAGGCAGAATTTGGCCGTGGGATTCAAATCCCAATTAACAAACCCCAAGTTTGTTAACGTTTTACTTTTTTTGAAAGGTTTAATTTTAATTGTCAAAGTGAATCAACTTTGAAAACTCAATTTGAAAGTATGTTGTGTGAATACAAATATTTTAGACAATTCACTCATTCCATGGCTGCTAGCCAAGACACAAAAAAAAGAAAAGAGAAGAACAATTGTTCCATTCCGCCATTGTTCTTCACTCAGTCCAAGCATCCAGTCCCATGTAACCACAGAAAACCTCAAATCAACACCCAGGTTGCATTTTTACTGTTGAAGTAAAATGTCTGGAAAGCTTGTGGTGATTTCCATATAAAAGGAATTGATGTTATTTATTTGTATTTTTTTTCTGAATTAGTGATTAGCGTGGTTCCCAAACTTTTCACTTGAAATAGTTGGAGATGAGGCATTCAATTTAGTTTGACTCGATTCTACAGATAAATATTATGAAAATAGCCGATCCTCGCATTGGGAGGCTTGTTAGCTTGCAGATAATTTTTTTTCATAATGTTTGCCTCTTCCTTATACTATTTGACAATTTGGCCAATGTTTGACCAACGTTTCATCCTACCAGTGGGGCACTCCTCACTGGCAGGTGAACCAGCAGGGATCAACAGCGGTAACAACAAAACTTAAATGTATTAATTCGGGAATCGCCATAATGCTACTCAAACTGGTTAGAAACAAACCATATTACTACAGTTTATATAGCAAAGGCGGAAAGGGAACATTTGCCTTTAGACAATTATATTGTCAAATAAGCTTCTCCGGATTATAGTGCTAAATCATGTGCTGTATTATTAGAGTTTATGCGTCACCAGTTCCATTATGCTCTTATCCACCGAAAGGGGCCAACCGTGAGCAAATTCAAGTTTCACTCAAGGTTTACTGACAGTCATTCATATTCATACTGGATTGAACACAGCATATGCCAATATTTTATCTGGTTTCAACAATTGTAACACTTCAGAACCCTTCTAGCTTATGCAGCTCATGAGCATCACGCCTGTCACAGACATGCGCAGAGCAAGTTCTGTCAGGGAACTCAGCGCAGTTGTTGGTGGCCTACCGTTGGACCGCGTCAGCTCCACGTACTCATGCACATACTCATCCACTCACACTCATTTCATTCTCAGACCGCACTATTAAGCTGGAAGGTTGCACTTCTCATTCTGCTTGCTTTTGCTGCACACACACACTGTTGCTGCTGCTGCTCTGCTGTTCATTGCTGTTGCTAAAATTGCTGCTCACCCTCCACCACCCCATGCTACCAGTACCACCTGTTGTTTTGGATCTGCTGTTTATGTATGGGGGATTCGGAGTCCCTATGGTTGGGAGATTTATCAGAGTACCTAAAAGCAGATCCAATTCATTGCCAAACCATAATAAATATATTGCTCATTTTATATTCAATAAATATATCATGAGTTGTCTTTATACATTTATGAGTTGTCCTGACAGAACTATAATTCAACTAGATATTTATTATATGATAGGAAACGATATAATAATGTAATAGTTTTTGGGGAGATTTAAAAGAATCCTAGGAACTGTTACTCTTAAGGTCTGTAGGTAACCCATTCCAACCCATTCGTTCCTTGACACAATCTATTGCACATTATACAACAGGTAGTTCCGACCAAGCAATCTGATTGGTTGAAATAGCTATCTAGCCGTGCTTCAAACCAGCATGATAGCACGGGCCTAATCACATTAATAAATCACTCCGCACTGCAGTCCGCACCTGATTAGACCATATATGGCACAGCTGTGCTGTGCCGTCACGCTGTCCCACGGTAGGAAAACAAACAGCACGGCGAAAATAGCCGATCTACAAGTTCACAATGCGTAGCCAGGTATCGCACGGCGAAAATAGCCGATCTACAAGTTCACAACGCGTCGCCATCGCGACGCGTTGTCAGCTTGTAGATCAGTTATTTTGGCCACGTGACACGGTCGTACGACGGAGCATATAGCCTACTGGAATTCATTCCACTGCGCAAGCATTGATAGCTCAGCTGTGTTGATGAGACGGTGCCTCACGGTGCGTTTTAACAGCGGGCGATCAGGATAGTATTTTCCGGAAGTGCTTTATATGTCTATGAGAGCCGGCAACTACTGGCGATAGGGCGAAGTGGGCGGGGGGGCGATGAAAGATGGATTTTCTTTATCTTTTGGACGATGTCGCCCGGGGATCGCCCTAGAGTCGCCCGCTGTTAAAATGTACTGTCAGAGCGCTGCTACAGGGACTATTTAATGTCTCAGTCAAATAAACTCTTCTCTTTACAGGGAAACGGATAATAGCGAAACATTTTTATTATGAATTGCCCCACAATATGAATACATTTGGATGTGTTTTGTTGGTAACTGTTGTATAATCGCAATATTACACTCGAGGGTGTGCTTTACCTTACATTATTGGCACTTCAGTGATGCTCGCGGAACTTGGCTTCGCCTCGTTCCTGACCACATCACTGGCGTGCCAATAATGACGGTAAAGCACACCCTCTCGTGTAATATTGCACAGTATCCCCTGCACATGCCTATCTTCATGCAATCTTGTTGGCAACAAGATTCCACAAGAAAGAAAAATCTTCCCAGGCAATGTTACTGCAACCAACCCGACACAATACAAAACGAAATGAAATGTCTATCATGAAGTTTATTTTGCTTGTGAACTTTTTTTTTTTGCTTCAGCACCCAGTGGCTCTTTTCCACCTGAGTCTTGTCCTTGATAACATACGGTGGTGTTGTCATGTCCTTATTAAGTGATGGATGGCTCTCATGTCAGCAGGCCGTCAACCCATGCAGGTATAACAGGTGATAGGATTTACATCACTTCAGTGCAACAGGACAGGAATGAATTAAAAACAACAACAAAACATCACAGTCATAAATCACAGTAAGAGCATGTGTGTGTACTGTAGACCCTCGACAAAATTAAGCTGAGAACAGAGTTAATTTCAGTGCTGCAGTGTGCCTGTCTGACAGCCCATTATTTCCAAAACCCCAGTAGGCGGACAAATGTTAGCTTAGGTTGAAGTTTATGGTTAGGGTTAGTAATAATGCGTGCCGCACTGCCGTTGGACCAGTGCTTCGGAATAAAGAGCCCTCGGAGCCAATGCCGTGGCACCCTTGAAAAAAGGCCAAAGAAAAACAGTAGTTCTACTGTAGTTCCATAAAATGTGAGATCAAGTTGTTGCAAACGAAAAGTTTTATTGAATAAACTCTAGACAATAGAGACTTTAAAAGGTGGCGTTGGCGATGGAGGTGGGTTGCTTGCTGAAGAGAGGGTCAGAGGCAGTGATATTTAAAGGTGGAGTCCAATCGCCTGATTGGCTGGCTGCAGATTGGAAGATTGCCTAGAAGTGCTCACACTTCAAGCTGTGAATGAAAGGATGTTTGAGAAGCATCCCCAGCGATAAAGATGAAAGTGTGAGAGAGAGAGAGATCTTCCTTTAAACTTACGCTTAGAGCTACGTACATTTTCATTTTCAACATCGTGTGTGTGGTCTGGAAGTTCAACATCACAGGTCAATTGATTAAATCTGAATACATGCATAGTATACGAAGCGGTCTCAGCACTGGGTACAAAAAGAACCCAGATGCTTGTTGAATAATGCAGGGTGCACCTTGGAGACATTTGAAAGTAGATGGGACTTAATGATGTGTATCTAAGGATTCAATGGTCGCGCTAAGCCCGTGAAAAACGAGAGGCTGTCAGTGTCAGCTCTGATTAATTTCCCATAGGTGTACGTTTCTGTTATTTTCGTCTACACATCTGGTCTAATGTGTATCATAGTATCCACATCCTATACATGAGAATGTACACGGCACAGGCAAGATTTGCCAAGAGTTCATTCAACAGATTTCTTCATTGTTTAATCCCGCTATCAATGGGGCTCGGCTAGGTTTGTCCGTCCACCACTTTGGTGCAAGACAACATATCACTGCTGTCAGGCAGAAACCTCTTATCTCCATATTTTTACTTTGTATATTTTTTCTAAATTTGATCTACTTGATCATGCTACAGCGTCACACAAAAGCATCAAAAGTAGCAGATCTGCAAGCTCAAAACGCGGCACAAAGTGCCGCGTTTTGAGCTTGCAGATCTGCTACTTTTTCTGTTTTCTAATTTGAATCACTACCCTTCCTCTTCGCCTTGCCTACTTGTTGTTAACTAGTTGTACGAACTCTTGTTTTATTATTGTATTGTTTTATTGGATCTTGTTTAGTCGATGCACTTATTTGTTTTAGCTCGTGCTCATTTGATTTTGCTATTTTGTCTCATCTGTTTAAGAAAGTCGGTAGCTGATATATTGCACTTTTACCTTAGCGCCAGGTATACTCTTGGTTGCTTGTTTTAGCAGAAAATGCACTTAAAGGTAGGGTAAGTGATTTTCTTTGGTTAAAATAAGTGTTAAATAGCTCTATATTCTGATAGTACTCATTGCTATAGAGTGTTAGCCTCACGTGGCCAGACAATATCACACGACACACTGCGTGGATATTAGTCTGGTCCTTATCAACGATAGATTTTTTTTCCAAGGGGCGGTTACAAAAAGATCCAAACGGACTCTATTGGTTAGACCTAAACCAATCAGAGCAGTGCTTCCTTGTTCACGAACTAATCAGAGCAGTGCTTCCTTGTACGTCATTGCTCCAAATAAGGTGATAAGCCCGCCCACATTTGGATACTGGGCCCTGGTTGGCTCCACACCACTGCGGAGGGAGAGAAGTGGAATCTCTATGGAGGGGGGCCAGACCTAATCTGCCGAGGGCTAAAGTGCGATGCGATTTTGCAAGGGCAGATTCGGCTGGAACCAGGCTAATAGAGTGTTTGTTCAGTAAAAGGAGTCTCCTTGTCTCTCCAGCTCTTTATAAAACAGAAAATGCATTTTCGTTTCAGTTTCAGTTTCATTTCCAATTTTATCCAATCAGGATAGAGAACTCAATCAGGATATAGATTAAACAAGTGAAATTGGAAGTGATGACACTAAGAAATGAGCAGGCAAAATTGGAACTGGAACACTATAAAAAATTAAGCTTAAAATGGGTACTTTCTCCTGATTGGCTGAGATTTTGACACCTACCGCAAAATGTATTTTCTGTTTATTAAAGAGCTGGAGAGACGGGGAGACTCCTGTTACTGAACAAACACTCTATAGCAATGATTACTATCAGAATATAGTGCTTTAACCTTTTAACAAAATACTTTTTGTTTTAACCAAAACATATCAATACCCTACCTTTAAGACTTCTGGTGATTAGTAGTTTTGTTCCCTACCTATGTTGAATGCACTTATTGTAAGTCGCTTTGGATAAAAGCGTCTGCTAAATGACTGTAATGTAATATTATGTACAGTGGCGCGGGAAGGGGGGGGCTATGGGGGCTGCAGCCCCCCTGGTGATGGGAGCAGCCCCCCTGGTGATGGGAAGAAAAAAAAAAAAAAAAAAAAAAAGTTTTATTTTATTTAATTTTTTATAATATATATATATTTTATGGATCATAGCAGTCTGTTACGGTCATGGATGAACTTCAACCTGGTGTTTACACTGTCTTTCTGCCTTTTTGTGTGGGGAAAAACACAGAAAACCCCCAAAAAAATCCCAAAGGAGTCCCCCCCGACGCACAGCGTCGGGGGGGACGGGGGATATATATATATATATATATATATATATATATATATATATATATATATATATATATATATATATATATAAATAATACATAATATCCTATATAGTGTCTTTAAATGTAGACGTAGAACATTAAAAAAATTTAAAAATACGTTTTTTTCAGAAAACTTAGGTCAGGAATTCGAAGGTGTTTTTCGAATCAGCCTCAGGTCTAAATGGGTTAATGAAATCTGTGACATTTAAAAGAGGCCTAGTTGAACTCTTTCCTGCATGCATTATGATCAGTGCTATTGCTCTACAGTAAATCCCATTATATTCTGTGCCCATCCTACCAGGAAATGAGATATGCAAAGCATAATTTGTCTTCTCAACATGGACGTAAATTTGGTTACAACGAGGAGTCTCTGTTACTTAACTAATTAACAATATATCACAAACTGATGACAAGCAGACTGGAATCATTTACTGACTTAAACTGCCCCAGAACTTCATTAATTTGCGCACAGCGTGTGACACAAGACATACAACACCCACGACTAAGTCAAATCCATCATACCCAGCATGCATGCCAGTTAAGGCTCCAGTCCATTTATTGGCTTCATGAACTAGTGATTTTTATTTTATTATTACAGTAACTTAGGTAGGCTTTTCTGTTAAATAGGGTAGACAGACAGACAGACAGACAGACAGACAGACAGACAGACAGACGGACAGACAGTGGGTTACATAATTTTTTGTGCAATCGCCATCGTTTGCCATTACCTTTCCAGGAAGAGAAAGAGAAAAGGTGGGGGGGGGGGGATGGGGGGGTCTGTCTGCAAATTACAGACAGACAGACAGACAGACAGACAGACAGACAGAGCCCAGAAAGGTTTACACTTCTTGCGGAGACTGAAAAAAGTGAATTCCCCATCCTCTATCATGACAACATATATAAGAACCATTGAGAGCAGCCTCGCGAACTGCATAACTGGCTGGTATGGGAACTGTACAGCTGCTGACCGCAAGTCCCTCAGAGGAGTGAGAGCAGCAACCCCCCCCCCCCGCACACACACAGGCTGAAAGGCCACAAACATAATGACTGAGCCACCATCTCTTTGCACTCCTGCCATCTGCTATCTGGAGGTTCAAGAGCATTTGGGCAACAAGCACCAGCAGGCTGTCCAACAGTTTCTTCCCCAAAACCATCAGAACCCTGAACACTCGCCATATACTGGCCCCAAAACCAACATCATGAGATGATAGCACTTCTGAATAGTACTACTGTACCTACGTATATTGCACTTTGAATGCATAAGCAGTTTTTTACCAATGTTGTTTTTCCTTATTTTACTGCTGCTTTCTCTCTCCTTTTTAAATGTTGTTAATGCCCTTGGCTCTTTTTAATGTGTCTGTTGTTTTTAAATGCATCATGAGCAGAGCTGCGGAGAATGGTATTTTGCCCCCATACCAAGTGTGTATTATGGAAGTGACAATAAAACTGATTCTGAAGAGTAACCGTGCGTTGTATGAAATAAGGTGCAGAGTACAGAGTACTACAGACAGAAAGACACACACACACACACACACACACACACACACACACACACACACACACACACACACACACACACACACACACACACACACACACACACACACACACACACACACACACACACACACACACACACACACACACACTCCATGGTTGTCCATCGAATCCGATGAGGACTTCCACTTCTGTCCTTAACGGTGGGTTCTTAGATGGCTAAAGAGTCCTATCATGGAACCACATGTTCTGTTGCAGGTGGGGCATGTGTAGGTTGTAGTGGTATTGATTATTTAAGCATCTCATCAATTACTATATAT
Organism: Gymnoscopelus braueri; assembly: GCF_963280865.1. Lineage (NCBI taxonomy): Eukaryota > Metazoa > Chordata > Actinopteri > Myctophiformes > Myctophidae > Gymnoscopelus > Gymnoscopelus braueri. The sequence continues at coordinate 37,594,599 of NC_137623.1, forward strand.
AGTATGTTCTGGTTGCCTCAGCATTGCCCCTTTATCTACTATTAACAGAGGCTAAGAGGGGCGTCTGGGTAGAGGTTATTGGAAATGACTAAAGTGGGGACTGGGGAGAAAAACATTGTTTTGAAAAATGTTTTACCATGTTTGGTTGCCACAGCCAAACCAATTAATTTGCAATTACAAGGAAAGGACTGTAAATTACAGAGTCATAAAAGCCCAACAGCTAATCTATTCCAAAGAGAATCAGTCCTACACATTTTTCACATTGCCTTTGGATTCCTCCCTACACATTGCACGCTGGCCCCACTCATAATTAATATTTCCATCTGATTATAAAAGTATTTCAGTGTAGTGGCAGACTGCACGATGAACGCACCAACGTTGCGACTAGTCTTCAACACAGCAGCGATAACAGAGTAGAGTAATAGCATTAATAATGAAAACTGACTCAATATATTCACCACCGCCGCTTGTTATTCCGCGCAGACACACGTGTCACCTCTGGAATAAATGAATCATTCCAGATGTTATTTACATTCTGTGTATCCACGTGTCCAGGGCCTGCTTCAGTAAACTGGCTCTCATAAATCTTCAGCAGCATTGAAGTTCATACGTGTTACTCGTTTGATAGCCTTGCCCGAGGCTAACCTCATCAAACTTCTCACCTCTCGAGAGTCTCGAGACACCATTTCCTGCTTTTGTTTTGATAAAAGCCATGCTCATACAATACAACAGCTATGGTTTTAATGAGTGTGTGCTCTTTTGAAAAAATAGAAAAAAGAAAAAGACGAAAAAAAGGTCCCTGATAATTAAATACAGGTGGTGAAACACTATAAATGCAAATCTGCCGACAGAATTGCAGATACTTTTTGCATTTGCATTGGAAAAAAAGATGTATCCTGGCTTCATGCTTAATTGGAAAAAGAACATGTGGGCTTAGCTTGTTTCTTGTTATGCGAATCAAAAGGCAGGTCCTGGTGATCCTGGTGAACATAAAAGAGAATCCCTGAGCAGAACATTGTTTCTGCTGCTCTCTGCTTTCTGCAAGCTACATACTTTTACTACTTTTAATGTGTTAGGCTTGATAGAAGATGCAACATGGTCTAACTGTCTAATCCAGGGGTCTTCAATGTTTTTCAGGCTAAGGCGCCCCTAGCTGAGAGAGAGATGAAGCAGGGACCCCCCACTGCATATTCCATATTGTATAAAATTGTGTTGCAGATCAAACTTTTTCATAGATTTCATAGATAGCTTCATATAGACTTTGACAGCACTATTATCAGTGTATGTTGGATGGATGTTAATGGTATTTTCAGACATTTAACCACTTAAACCCTCAATACTTAGTAGTAAACTTGACCTTTCACTCTTTTCCCCCTCTACACTAAACCTCTTTGACGAAAATAGCCGATCTACAAGCTCACAACTTAGCTATTTTTGGCTAAAGTTCCCCTCAAAATAGGAATGCGAGGGTTCAAGTAAAAAAAATATCCTATCACACAAAGATTTGGCGGCTCCCGTGTAGTAACTCTGAGGACGCCCTAGGGGTCCCGGACCCCCTGTTGAAGACCCCTGGTCTAAGTACTAAAAGTTTGTATCTAGCTTGCATGACATGGACTAAATCATATCAGTGAATGGTGCGGTGCCCTATATCAAAATACAGAATTTATCATTATACTGTAACTAGAATACCCCCAAGTAAGTGAGCAAAGCCCGTAACCCCATGTGCAGTGTCCCTAAATGAGGCCAATGGGTCTATACTTAAAAAATAAAGTATCAATGGTGCAGAAAAGGCAACAATTTTATGTCCGCATATAATGCAGGGTCTCAGGGTGGCATATGTATTGGTGAGATCAATGGAGGACAGTTATGGCCAGGCTTGTATGAGGATTGTACATCTTCATACCACCCTGACTCCTCCATTTTGGATTTTAGGCTAATGAATAACATGGCTAATTTAAAGTGGATCCCTGTCAGCATTTACAGCTACATCACAGACAGCCCTCAAACAGGCAATTCCCAAAGGTGTTTGCAGAGCTGATTCGTCTGAAAGGAGAGCAAAAGATAAAGTTGATGGATCGATGCTATGACAGTGTGTTCCAGTTTCAAAGAATAATGCTACTGTATACCCTATGCACTGCACTGACTACACCCAGGAGGATCCCCATTCCACTGAGAAAAAAAAGAGTCAGGGAAGCATACTGGAGAGGATGTGGGTACTTTCTCCCAAAGAGAAAGCCACAGGCAGTGGTGTAAAGTAACTAAGTACATTTACTCAAGTACTGTACTTAAGTACAATTTTGAGGTACTTTTACTTTACGGGAGTATTTCCAATTTTCAATACTTCTACTTCTACTCCACTACATCTCAGAGGCAAATATTGTACTTTTTTTCATTGCGCGTAGGACGCGCACATAGGACATTGACTGAGTGGCTCCGGGCGGGGCTTGTAAACGAATGTCTTAGTTACCATGAGATTGACCTAACAGTTAAGTTTTGTTTCTCTGTGTGTTTGTTTGGGAAAAGTTGACATCTAACACACAGCCTGGTCGGACTGGCTTGAGTAAACAGGCACTGTCGGAAGTGGCTCTTCCTGACAGCCGGGAACTACTTTCTTGTAGCCGGAAACGACTTTCTTGTAGAAGTTGTTCTTGTAGTAAAGTATTAAGAACTTTTTAAAGAAGTTTTAATTGGGACGTGTCTATGATTTTCCTGTTGCCATATTTGTGACCGTTTTAGAAAAGCAATAAGCCACGCAAGGTCTCAGTTTACCTCTATTTTATAATGGCTAAGTGTCTACCTACGTCTCTCATCCATTATAAAATACGAGGTCAACTGCAACCTCAGGGCTACTCAACTCAGGATGACTCAGGGGCCACTCAACAAAATACCAAGAGTCCAAGGGCCGCAAGCTAAAAATGTCAGTCCTATTTTGGACTTTTACAAATGTATTTTGTAACAGACTACAGTCTAGTCTAGTCTAAATATTAAGGAAACAAACAGTAAAAAGACACATTTCCAAACAAGGCCAAAACTCATTGAACAAAATGATTGTCATGGAATGATTAATGATAAAGTAGAAAGATTAGGATTTATTCACAAAATGTGAAGAGAACATAATGAACAGATTGCTGTTCCAATAAATCAGAGGACAATTATCAGAGGTGAATAAATAAGTGGTAAGTAAGTGGTTAATACTCTGACCATATCACACTCTCTTGGAACAAACACTAAAATACCTAAAATGTTGTTCAAAACAATTAGAATAAGGTTTTGGAAACAAACCTCACTTGTTCCTATTCTTTTTTTGGATTGTTTCAAGCTCCCTGGATATGAAATGATTAAATTCCAAAATAAACAGGCTTCATTCACAAAATGTGAACACAACAATGGGAACAAATTGTAACAAGTGGTGCAATGATTCAGAAAAGGGCAATATACTCAAAATTAGTTATTTCTTCTTTAGAAACAAACATAGAATGGTCATACCATGTCACTTTCCTTACAGCTGAATCTCATCACAGCTTGTTGGCCACTTACAATTAGAATGTTGTCTTTTCTTACATTGCTCCCAGGTGGAAAAGCTGAACAGGTTTCACGTTTTGAAATGGCAATTGTTTTCTGGCAAAGGAGGCACACTGGCTTATTATTGACTTCCACACCACGTAAATTATTCCTCCCATGTTTACTGAAACACTCTGTGTTCATTACTAATCTTTCATTTTGGCTTGGCCATGTTGTTGACAGACTGCTGAATCTTTGTGCACAACGTGTCCCGGATGCAACGCTTTGTGGACCTGTAAATCGGCTGTGTTTGCAGCGGGACACTGTCCTACAATGAAATATAAATCAGCATAACGTCAACACAACACGCCCACTTCTGGTCAGTAAGTCAGTGCAATTGCATACTTATGATCGCCCTCTTGTGGTTAGTAAAGTTACAAATGCTTTGTCCACACTGAAAGTAGAAACATTACGTTTTTATTGGTATGACCATGACAGGCCACATGACACATGAAGCAGGGGCCGGTTGAGTAGCACTGTGGCTTATTGCTATAACAAACTCTTATTTTTTATTGGTTAAAATATGCAGGCCTATATAAAACCTACACACAGACTTAACAAAACGATCTTTTTCGATTTCAACCAATCACAACTAGAGCGTCAACGTCATTTCATTTAGACACTTCAGCTCAGAAATAACCAGACCGTAATGAACCATTAACCATTTATTACCATAGCTGTTACCATATGTGCAATGATATTGCAACCGAAGTTTGGCGGTGTGACTCTGCTCATGTGATATTACAGATTCCTGTGCAAACATGTCACAGATCATTCCATCACAACCCCCAGAGCAGAGCATTCAATTCAATTCAATTCAATTAAAGTGTCAAATCACAAAGTTGTCTCAACACTTTACATGTAGAGAAGAGACCCGACAATCCCACCCTGAGCAAGCAATTTGCGACAGTGGCAACGAAAAAACTCCCTCTTAACTGGGAGAAAACGTCAGGCAGACCCTAGGCTCTAGGGTGGCGGCCTTCTGCCTCGACCGCGTCGGGGGAAAAGAGAGAGGGAGAGACAGAGGAGAGACAGAAAGCATGAAACATAAAATACAGTTTAACATAACATTGAACCTTCAATGCATAATTAAACAACCACAACATAGTACAATCCAAAAACGCAGTACAATACACAGAATCATAGAACCACAGAGTACAATACACAGAATCATAGAACCACAGTACAACACAGAATCAACCTATAGAACCACAGTACAATACACAGAATCAACCAATAACAATATGAACTAAAAGCCACAGGGAGGAGGCCGGGGAGGTGGAGGGAATTTGAAAACCTACAGCTGTACAACCGGCACTGACAGCCACGCACATAGAATGAACAGAGAACAGAGGCTGCTTAAATGAACCGCCTGAGATGCACTGTGGGTATGAGGGCGTGAGTGAGTTAGCTTGTAGCAAATGAGAATGACAAGGGGTTGAACGTATGCCTTAAAGGAGTACAACTGAATAAGCTTGTTAGTGAATGGGGGGGTACGGGGAGTATGAATGAAGTATATAAACATTCTGCCTTCCGTGTCTACATGAACTAACGTTTACACTGAATTTCATTTAGACACTTCAGCTCAGAAATAACCAGACCGTAATGAACCATTAACCATTTATTACCATAGCTGTTACCATATGTGCAATGATATTGCAACCGAAGTTTGGCGGTGTGACTCTGCTCATGTGATATTACAGATTCCTGTGCAAACATGTCACAGATCATTCCATCACAACCCCCAACACGCGCTCACTTGCAGTGAGCAATACAGAGCCACACCTTAACCTATATGAGAATGTTTATCAGTTAAAGCATCAAGTGACGCACTTCATTTAATCCATTTGATATAAATGAATATATTACATGAATTAACTATGTGTGTGTCAGCGCTGACGCATTTCCTTTAAATGCATACGATGATGCCCTTCACATCTAAAAGCCGTCATTCTGCGCCTGCAGCAACTATTAGATGCACATTTGGCAAAACACTCTGTGTTCTGATGTTAAAGGAAATAAACTATGAAAGCGCTGACAAATTTCCTTTAAATGCATACGATGATGCCCTTCACATCTAAAGCCGACATTCTGCGCCTGCAGCAACTATTAGATGCACATTTGGCAAAACACAACTGTGTTCTGATGTTAAAGGAAATAAACTATGAAATTATGAATAACTATGTGTATAGACAGACAGTACTGTCTAATTCCTTCTATATGATGGCAGCCATCTTAACATGACATCAATTATGCAACTCCTGATTTATTCATAATTGATCATACATTTACACTCATAGCTTTTTGAGCTGCGAGAATTTCATCCGTATTTAACGGATATAACGTTCATAAGTAGCAGATGACCAACGACCCATGGCTTTCAGTGTGAATGATGGAACCAAAGATGATGCTGAGTTGCAGCACCAATCCGAAAGAAGTGAACAACTTGGGGCAAGTCCACATCTGAAGGCATCCTGCTTCCTGGCAGCGAACCAAGCCTTGACATGGCCCTCCCAACAAGGTTCATCTCCCCCAGAATTTAACCGCCGTTGAAGGTAGCGAGACATAGAAGAGAATGGACAAAAGCGGTATCAGTTCTTACAATAATTGATATTCCATTAGAATAAAGCGGTATCAGTTCTTACAATAATTGATATTCCATAAGAATAATTAACTGATTTAGAGTGCTTAAGAGGAATTGAAACATGTGACTAAAAGAGAAGACAGGAATGGAAATGTCATGCAAGGGGTTAAAGCTTTCAGTGCCAGAAATGTATTCCCCACATCTAAGAAACCTATAAGATACTGATTCCAAATAATATCTACATTAGTTAAGATTCTTTCCTCCGCTTAGTAATTACATAACTTCTCGCAGCTAGCTGCGTTCATCAACACATGAGCCGAGTGATCCAAAGCTACTTTTGAGTCAAATCATGCATTAACTTTTCACAACATTTCACTATCACAATCCCAACATAGAATGGAGCGATTTAAACACCCATGTAATAAGTTCAATATATAGCGACCATCCCAGAATACTTAAATGTCCGAGATCATTAAACGATCCATACCATTTGACATACGCCTGGATTTTATGGACGCCGTTTCCTGCCTCTCATGACTTCGGCAGAAGTAGATCCAGTTATACCACCAAGGTGATCTTGAGAACTGCTCGGCAATGACCATATTGCTGCAGTAGTTATGAAGACCGGCAGCAACCCACAACCTGAACTTTCCCAGCATCCATGATGGACAGAAGTTCATGCCATCGTCAGAATTGGATCACCATAATGGGCAGTTGGTCAAGAAACATAAAACAGAAGCAGAATAAGTTTAAGCAATGAATGAATATCCCTTTACAAAGACATGTTTAAGCTAAAAGTGAAGGTAACATGCAAGTTAGCTCGTCAAACGATGAATCCAATCCATAATGCTGATAGGAATTGAAGCAGCAGAGAATCAGATTAACCTTTGTATGCCCTCTAAATGGCACCCCCTAGAGATAATTACAGTTAAAACAATCACCCCATTCACAAGCTTCAATCCACAATGAATAGAAATAGCTACCCTTATCTGCTCTTCTTCCAAACTACTTCCATTAACCCTTCTTACGTATACTACAATCCTTACCTCACATTACCTGTTAAGCTTTTGACTTGAATAGCTTGACTTGAATAGCAGTACGGTGTCAATGCTACATAATGATATACAATAGCCCCTTTTAGTAGTAGAATCAGTAGCTCGCACTTTAGAACTAACGGAAACCCAACCTGAACCTTCCCGGCATCCGTGATGGACATCAAAAGCCTTGGATCACCATAATAGCAGTCAATCGTGAAACGAAAAACAGAAGCAGTGTGAATTCAAGCAATGAATATCCCTTTACAATGACATGGTTAGCTAAAAGTGAAGTAACGTGCAAATAAGCTTCAGTGCACTAATGAATCCACCTGCATCTGAGAATTAGATTAACCTTTGTTTGCCCTCTAAATGGCACCCCCTGGAGGACAACCCACTACAGTTGAAGCAATCACCCCATTTCACAAGACTTCAAATCCACCATGAAGTAATTATCTATTTAAGCATCTGCAAACTAATCCACCCATATTATAGTTACCTGAACTTGAGCGTTGATTAAGTGAATAGAACAGGAATGCAGAAATAACAGCTTCACTGAGTGGATTAAATTAACTTGAATATCCCATGATAGTTGTGTACCTATTTAACATGACAGTTACACTGCCATAATGCCTGCACATGACCAGTTAAGAAAGAAAACACCCTTGCCCTTTCACCTTATTCTCACACAGTAGCATTGAACTGATCCCCATGATATGACTGTCAGTTGCATAGACTACAGTACCCAAGATGCATTGCTGTATTGTATGAGACTTCCTGATTACTCCCAAGGAATAGTCACATGACACCACCACGCCGTGTTGCCAGATTGTAAGAGAAACAAGCGGCCAAGTCTATAAAACAAAGTCGCAAAACAAATGTTTTGCATATTAAACATTTTTTGCACCATGATTACATATGAATCTGGGGTTCCTTCACATGAACGCTGTTCAGTAATCATATTTGCTGTGACTTACAGAACACAATCCCAAAGTCGCTTATAATAAGCAGACATGGCAACACTGATTTGATACACATGCTGTGTTTTCCTATCCTGGCTTGAGTACATGTCTGAATTTGACTTGTCTTATATTATGCCCCGTTGCACACAGATTGTCTACGACAGCCTTAAGTATAAACATATTATAAAAGCATTTGAGCAAGCAGTAGCAATACAACTGTTGGAAGCTCTGCTTGAAGCTTCAGAGCCAACTAGATGGCACTGCACCAGTGTGGGTATTCCCAGAGTCAAGAGTGCCTCAGCAGAACAGCATAAGAACTTAGAAGCAGTACTTATTTTGGAAAAAAAATTGCCCAAATAGCTCCATTACTTCTATACCTTAAGTAAACAATAATAATAATAATCTAAAATAGCCAAGTTTCATTACCTGATGAGGGAGTAGCCTACATGGGAAGCAAGCCTGCTGTGTTAACTGTGCAGTGTTGAACAAACAATCAAAGCTTTTACATGGCAACAAACATGCTATGTTAGCTTTAAGCTACAAACAATTCAATTTTTCCACATGGGAAGCAAACATGCTAACTGTGCAGTGCTGTATAACAAACTTTCTACAATTCTACATGCAGCAGCATGCTATGTTAGCTTTAAGCTACAAACAATTCCAGCTTTCCACATGGTAAAAGGGAGTAGCCTACAACCAAGCTTCTACTGTACATGGGCAGCAAGCATGCTGTATTAGCTTTGAGCTATGAGCACAGTAGTGTTAGCAGCAATAATAGAAGAAGCATTGGCTGCTGTAGCAGTGTTAAAAGTCAGCATCATTAGCAAATCATCTCATATAGCACCAAAATATCGTAGAGCAGCACACAAACCGTAGATAAGTAGCAGATGACAGCTCGCAGCAGCTAGCAAAATGCATTAGTTCAGCAACCAAGAAATTTGAAAATTTGAAAACCTACAGCTGTACAACCGGCACTGACAGCCACGCACATAGAATGAACAGAGAACAGAGGCTGCTTAAATGAACCGCCTGAGATGCACTGTGGGTATGAGGGCGTGAGTGAGTTAGCTTGTAGCAAATGAGAATGACAAGGGGTTGAACGTATGCCTTAAAGGAGTACAACTGAATAAGCTTGTTAGTGAATGGGGGGGTACGGGGAGTATGAATGAAGTATATAAACATTCTGCCTTCCGTGTCTACATGAACTAACGTTTACACTGAATTTCCTTGGGTGGTACTTCCGCCAAATTCCAGTACTTCTGTTTAGACACTCCACCAGCTAGGTCTTGCCCAGCGTGGGTGTCCCTATAGGTTCAAAGGGCTAGTGCTAAAGGTTTCATCTGATTCCTCCCCCCTTGCGAGCAAGCCATTTACTCTAATCCACACAATTAAACTGTCTTGCGCTGAGCCGGATTAAGACTATGTAATCATCAGATTTGCATGGTAGACCCAGGGTTTTGACCAGGCTCAAGAATACATATCAATGCATACATATCAACGAGCATGCCCGAGACATGAGCAAAGATAGAGCAAGAGATATGACAACTACTCTGGCTCACAGACAGAGAGAGGTTGAGTAGATTGGACTAATTCCTTTAAATTAGGAATTAGAACTCCGAATGGGACACATATACAGTACTGAGCTTCTGTCTGCGAGGCGGAAAGACTCCTACATGTGCACTACATCAGCTGTGGAGGCAGATAGATATGCACCGTGATGTTGTCTGGCAGTCAGCCAAATCACTGTGTATACTAGGGACTGACTAGTCTGGGAGGCATTGCGTCGGATCTTGGACAGCAGGGGCGCGGCCACTGCGTTGTGATTCAAATCAACAGCCGATGAAGAAAAGGGGGCGGGATGCAGTGGGTGTTGCATCCAAATAGGATCGACGGGAAGCAATTTCCCCTTGAGAAATTTCGGCCGCCATTGTTGTGTACTGCTGTTTGCCTCTCGTCTGACTTTTTAGACGAGTTGCACAGCTCTCAGACCGGTAAGAGGCGTGTCCGCTCAGATTCTGAGCGTAAGTTACATCCCGCCCACAAATACCAGGGCTCTGGCCCAGAAGTTCCTCGCCAGAGCTGGCGAAAACTTCTGGGAACTCAGATTAGGGACTGACTGACTCAAAATGAGGATCAAATACTGTGAAGGGGTCAAATGTGCCTGTGAGGCAGAGCAGCCTATTCCAGCGGTTCCCAAACTGGGGGTCGGGACCCCCCAAATAATGTTGGGGGTCCCCAGATGTTTGGTTTAATGTGCAACATCGTTTTCTACCTCAACAGTAAACAAACCAACATACAGTATAAGTGTATACAGCAGGGTTTCAACACATTTCTAAAGTTACAATTTAAGGACTTTTAAGAGCTTTTTGATGCCAAATTGGCCAAGTTGTCAAATATTAAAACATTGTGAAAATAGCCGATCTACAAGCTCACAACGCCTCGCAGTGCGAGGCGTTGTGTTCATGTAGTTCAGCTATTTTCACAATGAACCGAGTCAAACTAAATGTAACGCCTACAATTCCACATGCTTGACATGGTGGGGGGCCCCCAGTTCAAATATGATTATTTTGGGAAGCCTTGTCATACACAAGCTTTGCAGGGACGTGTTCCATGAAATTGTATGCAGTGGTGGATAAAGCACAGATCCTGGTCAAATATTACTCAAGGGAAAGTTGTCGCGACAGGTTGTGAGCTTGTAGATCAGCAATTTGTGCTACTTTTGAGTGACACTATCAAAATGATGAAGTACAACATTAATAGAATAAAAAAAAAAATCACTAAAAAGTTCAAATATGGAGATACAACACAACAGCAATGTAATGTAAATAGCTTCCATAACTTTTCTTTCTGTGATCTTAATAGAATGGAATCTAAATGTTGTTGCGCTTCACTGCAGTCTAATGAAAAAACATAGACAACATGGTATACTGCACAATCAAACAACACAGGATTAAACAGGTTTTCCAGTGCATATTATGCTAGTTCATATTTTCAAAGGAAAAGAAAACAAACAAAAACCATTCAATCTTCCCGCAGAATTAATGCTCTTACAAGAGTTTCAATTCCCCAGTGAAAAGTATATTGTCTCTGTCAGGTGGAAACCTCATATGTCCAAAACTGTTACTTTTCAGGATTCAAATTCCAAAATAGCATAAGTAGCAGACCTACAAGCTGAAAACGCGTTGCTTCGCGCTGCATCTCTTGTATATCTGATATACAAGCTCATATGATCAAGTAGGCCGTTAATTTACGAAAAAAACACAGAAAGTTAGAACATGGAGATAAGAGGTTTCTGCCCGACAGCAACGATATTCATAATGGCCTGCTAATGGGTCAGATTTCCACTTTGATAGAGTGAGAAATTATTTCTGCCGATCGCGTCCAGCAGTGCTTGTTTTATCAGATGGATGTGTGTTCAGTTACAGCACTCCACTCTTGTAAATAAATCATTTTTTGACTACAGGGAATTGGTGACTGTACACGCGCGAGAGAGATGTAGGTTGTTTGTGATAAAGTAGTGGCAGTCCTAAGGATTACATTGATTTACCACTTTGACAAATGTTCCTTCAGTCAGCTGCACCATTAAACACTGACTTTTACCACGCAGTAAAAATGCTCGGTGCAAACCTTGTGGGTCCATTTTGATCCATTTTCACACTCTCAGGGTTCAGTTATAAAGCTGCAACCTGGGACTTGAATGGGAATGAATAAAACATTATTTTAAGCAATCTGTATGGTAGAGCAGTAGTTCTCCAACTTTTAAGTGCCAAGGAACCCCAAATTGATATATATTTGTGCCAGAGACCCCCAGAAGAGAATATTTATGTTAAAAAAATGCATTATTCAAAGGTTTCCAAACATTTTCAAACATTTTCAAAAATAGCAGATCTACAAGCGAGCCACAGTAGAGAGCAACAAACATTTCAGCCACAACTGCAAGGAAAATTGTTTAGTATGCAAAGAAATACCCGCAACAACTTGAGCTGGCATAGGCTTCTGTACAGAAAAACTGGTGTGGAGGCACTTGAAGAAAACTGGGCTCCATGGTAGAGATTTCTTATTTTATGTTTTTCATTATTTAGGGGGCAAAGGGAATTGGGTCAAAATTGATGGCAAGATGAACGGAGCATGTTATCAGAAAACACTCCAGGACATCTTGCACTCATCAGCCCAGAAAGCAGCACATGGGACGTGTTTGTACTTTCCAACATGACAGGGATCCAAAACACAAGGCCGAGTCAATCTGTCATTGGCTAACAGCAGGGGGAAAAAAGTGAAGGTTCTAGACTAGAGCGGCCATCACAGTCTCCTGGCCTCAATATCGTTGAGCCACTTTGGGGAGATCTCAAACGTGCAGTTCACGCAAGACAGCCTAGAATGTACAGGAACTGGAGGCGTTTTGACAAGACGAATGGGCAGCTTTACCATGTGAGAAAATAAAGTGCCTCATCTCAACAACTACAAAAGTCTGCACGCTGTCATGGATGCTAAAGGGGCCAATACACAGTATTCAAAACTAAGAGTATGGGGCGCCGATGGCCTGGTGTTTAAGGCGCGTACAATATTGTTGCCGTCTTTTAGTTTTTTCGTAAATGAATGCCCTACTTGATCGTACTGCAGCGTCACTCAGAAGTAGCAGATCTACAAGCTCGAAACGTGGCGCCAAGTGACACGTTTTGAGCTTGTCGATCTACCACAGTTTTTTGTTTTTTTTACTGCTGTTTTTTTATTTGAATCCCGAAAAGTACATATGAGGTTTCCACCGACAGAGACGATATGTAGGCTCTTATGCAACCTGACGGCGAGTCCCAGGTTCAATTCCCGAGCCCGACAGACCTTTTCTGCATGTCACTCCCCAACTCTTTCCCCGGTGGTTCCTGTCAAATCTTCACTGTACTATCAATAAAGGCAGAAAGTCCAAAAATAGATGACAAATAGTGACAAGCCCAAAAGAGTGATGCCAGGTTTAAAATGGTTAAAATATTTTTTTTTTAGGGTATACAATTTTGTAACTTGCCTCTGTATTTGGAAATGGCTATTTCACAGGACACAAATAAGATATTATATGCCTTTTAACCACTTAAACGCATCCATATTGTGGGAAAGCTTTCGCAGGACATAGCAGACCGGAAAGCTTACAACGCGTCGCAGCTTGTCGATCGGCTATTTTCAGCAAAAGCTTTCCCCACAATAACAGAAAACAGAAAAGACACAAGCATAGAGCCCTGAGGGCTCAACCATATGGGGTTTAAGTGGTTAAAGCCAGGTGACAAAGAATTCAAATACATTTGTTTAGTAGAAACTAACTAGTAATTTGCTCATGTAATCTCAGTGGTGTTATTGTACCACTGAGATCATCTGCAGTTGTAATACATATTTTTCATAAATGACATACAAGTTACATAAATATATCGATGTTATTATGTTTAAATTGCATGTAAGGCAGCGATGACTGTATGTATACATACATAAAAGTGTTTCGTTATGAGCTCATTCTGACTACAGCAGTTATACTCTGTGATGAAACAACTGCAACCAAGTGTGCAGGCAGGGAACAGATATAGTGTCAGGGGAGGCATTGGTGGGGCGCATTGTTTACAGATGGTAAAAATAATGACTTTTTGGGAGCATGATGACGCAAGACCTAGGTTTTTGTAAAGACTGCCTGGCTGCCAGCCAGCCACGGCCCAAGTATCTGCCCTGTGGATCAGATAGAGAATGGAGGAGCTCTGCCTTTTGTCTGAATGTAGATGTGGGCCCTTTGTTGCCCCTGGCTGGGTTCAGATTCAGAAAACCACAGCTCATCATGTGAATCCAGATAGGACTCATCTTGTTATCACATTTAGCTTAGGCTAATGAGAATTTCTCCGTCCGTGTCTGCGCGGAGTGCTCTCGGAGCAGGTCCCAAGGACAAGAGGGACTATGAAGATCTGCTTTTTCCACTTTGATCTCGACATTTCCCCCCCAAACAGTTTTGCAAATGTCACATGCAAAAACTCCATGACAGTGGAACCCATTCGAAAAGAGTATGCTACCGAGAATTGCTTATTAGTGTGTTATTCATGAGGCACTTTGTCACTGCATTTTTAAAAGCCCTTCATTTTGGAAAAATGTGCATGTCACTCCGACTCCGTTTTGAAAAGCCCTTCATTTTGGTTGAAAAATGTGCATGTGCGGAACTATTCTTCAGCAGTCTCCAACTGCTCATTTATCAGACACACACATAGGCATTAGAGGGAATGTTTCGTGTTTTTTTGCACATGTCCAGGCAGTAGTGTGTTGGCCCTGGCTGGCTCTGACAACCATGCGTGTCTTGCCTGGGATCTTTGTGGCACTCCAAGACCTCAATCCGTCCAGCCGATCTTCACTGATCCATCTAACCCAGTGGTTCTCAACCAGTGGTCCTTGAGGGTTCCAGGTGAATAAATAATGGACATTGATATGAAAAGTGTTGAAAACCACTGATCTAACCAAATATGAGAACTCATCCTAAACTCTTATCACCATTATGTCCCTACTATCTCCTGGTGTTTAGTGTTGCAAAGATTTGATGGTCAATGGTCAGTCTTGTTCTGTTCAAACCAATAAAAATACGACCAAAGCCCTTTTAAGTTCTCACAAATAAATAGCACACATAGGCAATAGTCAAATTAAATAATATTGGATTCATACTTCAAACCTCAAATTCAAATATCAAATCACAGGTTGAGGTGATAAGAGAAGGAAACATGTTGCCTCTCTTGGAACATCCTCCTCATAAGCTGGAGCTTACAGTACAAGCATAAAGTGTCTGGTTTTAATTCCCAGACAGTATAGGAATACACTGAGAGAGAAAATAAGTGAGAAAGCCTCTCCCGTCCTCTATAACAGCGTGGGTGGGCACCATGAGGTGTGTGAGTCGCTTTGATAGATAGTGGACTTATATAAGTTCCTGGGTGTGCACAATATACTGTGAACAACAAACTGTACTGTAACTGGAAACACTGGGTCTCTCTCTCTCTCTCTCAGAAGGAACAGAACAGGCTGTTCTTCTTCTTGAGGAGGCTAGTCCTGTGAAGTGTGCAGCAGGCTAGCTATAGTGAAGATATTCTACCAGTCTTTAGCAGTGGTTCTCAACCAGTGGTCCGAGGACCACCAGTGGTCCTTGAGGGGGTTCCAGGTGGTCCCCAGCTAAACGATGTAGAGTTGATAACCA
Organism: Gymnoscopelus braueri; assembly: GCF_963280865.1. Taxonomy (NCBI): domain Eukaryota; kingdom Metazoa; phylum Chordata; class Actinopteri; order Myctophiformes; family Myctophidae; genus Gymnoscopelus; species Gymnoscopelus braueri. Next base: position 37,609,935 of record NC_137623.1, read on the forward strand.
AATGGACCCTTATTAGATCTTCAACGCTTGAGAGTGTAAAATGAAACGCAATGGACCCTTACGGGTCTAAGACAATATCTATGAAATCTATGAAAAAGTTTAATCTGCAACACTGCTTGCGACACAACAATAATTAGTTGGTGTCCCTGGTTCATCTCTCTCAGATAAGGGGTCCTTGGCCTTTCAATTCAGGACCTCCATGCTAAGGTACGTTCCTCGCTCAATGTCATTAAAATCACATCAGGTAGTTTCCAAGGCCTGTTTGAAGTCACCCACCCTCTGAGCAGCCAATCAGGAGACAGTGAGCGAGGCAGGTTGGAGGGGAGGTTGCGGTGGTTCAACTGAATTACAGCCTGCTGATTTATATTCATATCAAGTCATTATAAGAGCTTAAGCACTGCTTTAATGTCTGAGTGTTACGACAACCTTTGTTGACTGTCACACACACACACACACACACACACACACACACACACACACACACACACACACACACACACACACACACACACACACACACACACACACACACACACACACACACACACACACACACACACACACACAGTTTGATATGCATATCGTTGGTCGGGTAGAACCTCCTAACTCCATATAACTTTTTGTGTTTTTTTGTAAATTAACACCCTACTTGTCACAGCTTCACACAAAAGCATCAAAAGTAGCAGATCCACAAGCTCGAAACGTGGTGCAAATGCTTTTGAATTTTTGACATATGAGGTTTCCATCCAACAGAGATGATATGCTACACTTTATGTTTTCATATTACCAGACGACATCCACTCATGGGAAAAAGCATTAGAATGAAGGGAACTTATATATGATATGATATACTGTATATCATATCGTATAAGCCCCCCCCACCTTCTCTCTCTACCTTCCTCACTACGAGGTCCTTCCATCAACTCATGTACTGAACCTCTTTCGAACAAATGTAGTGTTCTTTGGCTGGGTTTGTTTTACTCATTTACTGAAAGTGGTATTACTTTCTGAGAGAGAGAAAATACGGGATGGAGTGCTACTGAACAAGGTCCTCTCACAGAATGTCTGCAGCGATAGTGGTTGTTATGAGAGTGTGAGAGTGGCTGTGATGTCTGCCTGAGTACAGTACTGTCCAGTATTATTTTTTCAAAACATAAAAAAGCAACTTTTCAGGATGGTATTTACCTCGAATACAACCGACGGTGTATAGAAGGTGAAAAAGCCAATGCAAGACCCAAGTTACGAGAAAAGAAAGTTAACTTTTCCTTCGTTTTTTCTTTTCTGTATTTTTGACAGAAAATTCCCACCCTTCTTCACATCTCCATGTGCCAGGTAGATACATATTTTTTGCTCATGCATGCAAAGCTCGCACATAAGGCAATCACACCCACGCTCCTGACAACTGCATCAATTACACGTGCAATCTGAGTGTTTTATAAGCGTTAAGAACTTTTAGACATAATACATGAAAAAAACTAATGTGAAATCAAGCAATTTGGAACTCGGGGGTGACTCGCACCCACAGGGTTCAAAGTACATTAAGGTGCAAAGTACAAATAAAGGAACAACGTTTCGATGTGGATTGCATCTTGTCAGTTCCTTGTATTCAGTGTTGCTCTAGTGCCTCCTCAGAGTTATTACAGTCGGGCCGCCAAATCTTTGTGTGATAGGATATTTTTTTTTACATTAACATTGAACCCTATATAGCATCGTTATTCTGAGGAGAACATTAGCCCAAAAATAGCAGATCTACAAGCACAAAAAAAAGAAGCTTGTAGATCGGCTATTTTCAGCAAAGAGGTTTGGGGTATGGGGGAAAAAGAGCAGCCCAAGTACAAGTTGTCCAAGTATTGAGGGTTTAAGTTGTTAACCGTCTGAAAATACACATTAACATGAATCCAACACACACTGACAGTGCTGTCAAACAAGTCTATGAAGCCATCTATGAAAAAGTGTAATATGCAACACAATTTTATACAATACGTAGTGGGGGTCCCTATACTTCATCTCTCAGCTAAGGGGGTCCTTGGCCTGAAAAACGTCGAGGGCCCCTGCTCTAATCTGTTGGATGTCCAGCCGTACAGTGCACCACTCGGCCCTGCAATTGAACCTGCTTTTCTTTTTCAGCTCCTTGCACTGAGCACACAAAAGCATGTGTGTGTGATGTGTATACCTGCAGCAGCACCGAGACGTGCTGAAGCCACAGGGAGCAGGGGGAGTCAAGTGGAACAGGTGAAGTGCAGAAGCAGTAAACAAATGAGCTCTTCCCAAAGCACATGCACAACTCCAGGCCATTTATCTAGGAACGTGACTAGTAAGTGTAATCAGGGTTCGATTTGTAAACAGAAAAAGAAAACACGGAAGGGAGGGAACAACTTAAGCCCTATTCCTCGTACAACAAATAGAGAAAATAGCCGATCTACAAGCTCACCATGCATTGTGAGCTTGTATATTGGCTATTTTTTTCAGTTTAAAAAAAGAACACTTTCATAATTTGCACAAAATAGGGACACCACGGTTAATGTGGTTAACATACATTTTAAAGTAAATTGCTAAATTGTGATATTATCTTTGCTGTAAGCTCTGATCATTGAGATCAGCCAATGAAATGACCTGGAGTTGTGGTGAAGCCCATTGAGCAGGGAAATGATGCGGTTTGTCCTACAGTAGGCTACCAGCCTTCTTTCACCTTTATTTATTCAGGATTAAACAGTGTACAAAGCATACAATTTAAACGCAAATACATTTATTACAGGATAATAAACAACAGTGACACAAGGGGGCACAGCCTGCTGCCTGTCACTATACTGTTGTGGTGACTAAGGCTAAACTGGTCAAATGAAGCCAGAATGTTCAACTTAAACATGCAACAGGTAAAACAATACACACACATATCACCTAGAAATAGTTGTAGTCTGGGGAATGGTTCCAGTTTTAGTTCCAACCAAACGGCAGTACATAAAATATATTGTCATGAGTGCCTGAGGAAAGGTATGAGGAAATAAACAAAACATACCGATCAGCTCCAGGAAAAAAAAGTGTTATCCTCAATAGTATTGGTGTGAAAGTGTACCTCAGCTGTGTCATCAGAAAACACGAAATAGATTTGCTGAGTTTTTCTGATGATGCCCAGTTAAATATTTCTGTATCCCCAGATGATTTCATCACCACTGACACCTTAGTGAATTGTATTTCTGACGTAAATACATGGATAAGCAGTGGTTGACAAGAAACACAACCCCAGAACTTGAGTCAAAGTATAGTTGTTTCACTTGAGTTAAAGTGTGGAGTAGCTACTTGCTTTTTAAGTATTCAAAAGTATATTTTACAACACTACAACGCGCGCACGCACACGAGCCGCAAGACAGAAAAATAGCTCCTGCTCAGAAGTTTGGTCAAATAATGACAGTTACAAAGTATCTGCAAGCAGCAATACCCCCCCGTATTGTCTCTTTTAAACCATTTTCTTGTTATGAATCTTTCAAATACTACTTAATCAGTGACACAAATAGGTCAGTGTCTTTTTGAGAATGCCATACAGCCAAATAGTAATACTTTGTGTTGTTTAGAGGTATGGTAAGTGATATTCCTGTCACTACCAAATTCATGTGTCACTGTTCTGCTTTTAAAACATTTCCAAGGGGAAAACAGATTTTAACCTATGTATCTGCAATACAATTCGGTTTTGAAACTGGTTGTTTTAATCTCTGTAAGGATTATTATTTTTTGGCTTACAACGTTTAAAAGTGGTGTCCTTGTCTGCTGCAATGGAATATATTATTTTTGAGCAGTTGAAAATAAACTTTTGAAGAGGAAATAAGCTCAGTCTACAGCAAGTGGAGACGTAAGTAGGCTTAATTATTATTTATTAATCCAGCGGTGTCGTTCGCCGAAGATGGATGATCTAAACTTAAAGGCTCAGAATGTGTTGTGAATGATGCTTGTGGATTGGCTGTTTTTTGGGAGTAACACTGCTGAATTCACTCGGGAGACTCTGGGGTTTTCTCCAGAGACACAGACCCAAGAAAAGAAAAGACGAACGTGGATGGATCACATACCTACCTGGAGTTTAATTTTTTTCATGATCCTCTACCATACGGTTCTGGCTGTATAGCGGCATAAGAAGAATAAAACAAACAAATACAAAAGGGTGCCTATGCACTGACGTGCTTGGCTCCCTAACAAATACAAAAGGGTGCCTATGCACTGACGTGCTTGGCTCCCTAACAAATACAAAAGGGTGCCTAGTAGTGATGCAACCCACGGGGCGGGCGGACGAGTCAAGATTTCAGAGGCAATTATGCGGGCTGCGGGTGTAGCGGGTCGACACCGGTCTCACACGCAAAAAAATAAAAAATAAATCACATGCTCTTCTTTTGTCTTTATTCCTAATAAGAATAAGAATAAGAACAATAACAATAAAACAGTTTGAGAGCTATGTATTGTTGAACGTGTTGTGTTGTTACCATTATTATTTGGCATCGGGACGGAGAGCTCAGTCTGACATTATTCTATTTGTTAGTTAGGCTGCTGTAGCCTACGGATTAAACAAGTGTTCTGTGTTTAATAAACACATGTAAAATAAAGTCTCATTTTTATTATCATTAGGGCTTTGATGCAAATTCTAAACCTGATGAGTAAAGCTGCAGAAGTTGTGGCGCTTAAAGGAAAGCTCAATTCTTAACTGTTGTGCAGCAAAATAAATGAATTAAAGAAAAATCGATCGACACATGCCCTCGACACGTCTACTAGCAAAATATGAGTCGTTTCACATCCCTAATTTAGCACATGACAATATTGTGCTACTGTAGACATTTAATGCGACTTTGGGTACTTAAAAGAGCGCTATATAAATCGGAGCTATTATGGGGGGCCGAGTCGTCGATTTATATATTGTTTTGCGGGACGGGTTTGGGTGGGTTGGGTTCCGTGGCGGGGCGGGCGGGGTGGGTTATGAAAAAACCTGACCCGCGCATCACTAGTGCCTATGCTCTGCGCGCTTGGTCCCCTAATTATGTGTCTATAGCTGACTGTTATTGAAAACCTGTCACTAGATACATAATTCATGCAGCTTTGTCATAAATGATTCAATCATTCATCAAGAGGGCTCTTTGTGTAAATTCCCTTTCACACAGTTGTACGTTTTATGCCTGGTTCTCTAGAAATGTGTGATTGCAAGAATAAAATAGAAAAAGTGCTCCTCGGAGCACAGGTCTCCGCCAGGTCAGGTAGGTTATTGTGGCCTCCTGGTGGCGCTATAATAGGCCAATGTGAAAAGGGTGCGATTTGTTCTTAGGCTTTTCACTGCAATCGGACACTGCATTCATGATTTGAGGCATTTCGTTCCAAAAATGTGTTTTGCACAATTAGACCTGCTGGTGGCGCTATAACAGGCCAATGGTAAAAGGGTGGCATGTCTTCCTTGGCCTAATATAAATGAGCGTGTGAAATTTCACGGAAATCGCAAGCTGCGTTCATGATTTGAGGCATTTTGTTGAAAACAGACCAATCCTGTAAACTTTGGAAGCCAATCTTAGGCAATCAGGAGGTAATGTGGGAAATTGGATAGATCTGTGTTGATCACATGACTATAGAGATACTGTGTACCGATTTGTGTCATGTTTGGACAAAATCTGAGGGAGTAGTATCAATAAATGTGTTTTGCACAAATCGGCCTCCTGGTGGCGCTATAACAGGCCAATCTGAAGCATTTGGGCCAGAGGTTCTGACTTGGCATCCAGGGAGTGTGTGTGCACAGCTTCGCAGCGGCCGGGCAAACGGTGCGGAGATTAGGTGGTAACGGACGGACAGGACACACGGACGGACGGACAGGGGGTAAAACATACTCTCTCGCCATGCCTTTCGGCCTGGCGGAGACAATAATTGCAAGATTCTGAGCAAACAATATTAAGGGATAGAAGTAACATGATATATGTTTCTCAGATTAGAATAGTAATATTATTGTAATGTTCGTTATTATCTCATACATCTCCCTCTCATATAACCTGACCTGTAACCATAATGCATTGTGTTACATTCTGTTTACCGGAGAGAGAGATTGGTGCATTTGTCTTGTTGTTGGCAGGTGTAGAGGATTTTTGTTTTTGGCTCCATCCAATGAGTTGTTAGTACAGTACAGTACATACTGCATAAAGAATGTTTCATGCAGTGGTATGTTGTGTCACACGTTTCTAGTCCCACCTATGTGCAACGTCACCGAGCCAGGGCGGGGCATCTCCAGCCAGCAACTAGCTCAGGTGTGCATGATCCTAATCAGCCCAGCCGCTCCACACAAGCCCCCAGAACCGCAGAGAATGATTGAAGCCTCAGCCTCAAATCTGGTATTGCAGGACTTCCGCATTTGGTATGCGACTGCGCATGCTTCTATCGTCTGAAACGCTAGTGCGCCTGCGCTATTGGCTCCAATATAAGTAGAGGTACTTCTGCTTCATGCGCTTGTGAGCAACTTTCATTGAAATGAATAGCTGGGGGCGGGGCAGTCCACGATATATTATAACTCTATGGCTCCATATCACATAAGCTGCAGAGGACTGGCGCCCATCACTTGATCGTTGACTATAGTGGTCAGTTTAGCTGGCTGTATGAAACAGTATTTATAGAATTCATAGAAAGAGCTAAACTTTGTCTGTTTATGTTGACCCTTTTCTCCTCTGTTTTGTTCCAGGCTCCCTCCTCCACAAACCCTGTGTCTCCCAGCTCCACCCACCTCTCCCCAGTCCTCTCCACCACCGCTCCATCTACCCACTACTATACAACAGTGGTTCTCAACCTTTTCAGGCCACGTCGTGACCCCCCAAAATAATCATATATGAACTGGGGACCCCCCCCCCAAGTAGTCATATTTTAGATCGTATATTTACAATTTTTTGCCCTCTTATATTATTTGACAATTTGGCCAATGTTTGACCAGTTTTTATGGTATAGTTTGTTGATTACTTTTGATGCAGTAATGTTTTTTTTTTTTTTAGGTATTGAAACGGTCTTAAAAGTCCTTAAATTGTCACTTCACTGTCACTGGGAACCCCCACAAAGTCATGTGGGGACCCCGACCCACAGGTTGAGAACCACTGCTATACAATACTGGAGTATAGTGGAATGAGCTCCCCTCACATTTGACTCTAACTGGAAATAAATTTGGTTTCAAAACTCTGAAATTAGTGCAGTTTTGCAGAGGCAGTCTGATGAGGAACTTGACAACAGGTGTGAAGCTTGAGTAGCTGGGTAGTGCAGGGCTCTGAGAGAGAGAGAGAGAGAGAGAGAGAGAGAGAGAGAGAGAGAGAGAGAGAGAGAGAGAGAGAGAGAGAGAGAGAGAGAGAGAGATACTGACTGACTGACTGACTGACTGACTGACTGACTGACTGACTGACTGGGGGCAGAAATAACAGAGAGGCAGTCCAAGGCCGGCAGAGGAGCCAACAATGACAAAGTGGCTGTATGAAGACAGCTGATCAGTTATGAGGATAGCTCAGCAATATAAGCTGTTGGTGATGAAAGATTCAATTAATGTTGAGGCTATTATAGAGGCAAATCTATATGAGTTGCAGATTTTGACACCGCCTCAAACGGTGCCTGCTGCTGTTGGTCAGGCTGGGGGAGCTTGTTCTCAGGGTTCGCTCCCTTGGCTATTAAACAACAGAGTTACTAATGGTGCAATTACTTTAAAGAGAAGGAGCTGCCGTTGGGAAGGGAATGACAGCAGGCAGACTCAGAAGTTGAAAGACAAAAGCAATTGAGACGGAAAACAGACAGGGCTAAATTAGACGTAGAGTGTGAGGCACAAATTATATTAAACGGGGTGAATGAAATGAATGAAAAAGCAGGTTAACAATTATTTGACTTTGTTTGAATGCATTGCAGATACAAAGGGTTGGTGGCGTTCAGAACCACACAGTATTGTTGAAGTTGGTTGTTGCCCGGAGGCTTTTTCCCCTTGTCCACAGGTGACAGTGCTGTTGTTTACTCAAAGGTTAAGTCTGCTGTGCTGCAGGCATGCGAGTTGGTCCCTGAGGCTTACTGCCAGCAGTTTAGACACTGGAAAAAGGGGAACAAATCATACATTGAGTTTGTGATGTGGCGACTCATTTTAATTGCTGGTGTTGTTCAGCATCGTAAAAATGTAACCACTTAAACTCTCTATTCTTAGAGAAACGAACTTGAGTTACTGTACTAGCTTTTTTCCGTCTACGGCAAATTTGTTAGTCGATCTAGCCTGTAGATCTGCTATTTTTTGTCGAATGTCCCTCCCAGAATAGGCATACTGGGGTTCAAGTTGTTAAAAACTATAGGAGCATATTGTAATGTATATAAGTGAGCAAAAAGTAAAAACGGAGGCTGCTGCACTTGCAGACAATTTTGTGTTGATTCGTAGCGGTGTGGACCTAGATGGAAGAGAAAATGGCCCTGCTGGCGGGGTGTATTTCTCAATTTTCATTAAGAGCAGAGAGTTTATTTGTGCTGCCTGTGAGTCATTTTTTGCCATGAAGAAAAGTAATTGGAACAAGAGCAAATGTGAATCATCCAATGTACCGTAATTGTTGCTGATCAGCAGAGTAGTGGAGTGCCACTGCCATCTGCCATGTCGAATGTCCTAATTGCCTTTTGTTGCAAAAGAACATGTCTCCAGTTGGGAGTGATGAGAAGGTGCCAGTGACCATTAAGGGACATGGGAACATCGGCATTTTTTTTAAATGTATCCCTGAGTCTGGTTTGCCTTTTTCTATGGACACGGACATCCTCATTTTATACCTGCTGGTAGGCTACATAAAGTTGTGCTTCATTCAGGGTTGTTTGGAGGTGAGGATAAGATGGAAGTGCGCCCTGCTCTGCCTGTCTAGTGCTATTAGTGTTCGGACAATATATTGGCGCCAGCTTTTTAAAATAATCGGCATTGGCCGATGTTTTTTTATTTTTTATATACAATTATTTTTACCCCTTACATATAGCCCCCCAGAAAAGAAGAAATCGGCCAATATTGACCTATTACCGATTTGCTGTCTATATGTCCATGAGCATGTGCAAATGCTTCATTACTAGTAGATTTGTTAGTTTGTGGGATCAAACTACAAGCTATGGCAGTTCTGCTTGTTGTTTTCAGTTATGTGTTACTGTTTCACATTATTAATGTTCTATTTTGTTAGATGCAAAACAGTTATCATGCAGCTCATATCAGCCGTCTGCCTTCCCTATTCTCTAAAGATCTGCACCGGCCCCTGAAAAACCCATATATCACTAGAGCTGATAAGCCAGCATAACCAATGAAAAAGTAGAAAGACATGCTCATCCAAAACCTAAAATTGGGCAGGTGCTGAGCGACGATCAGTGCATGAAAATAGAAATATTTGTATAAAAACAATAATAAATGCTTGCACACTAGTAAGGCTCCAATAGTACAGATGCTTTATTGCACCAAAAGTTGCTTTGACGTTTCGAGCTAAACGCTCTTCATGGGTCTGATGAAGAGAGTTTAGCTCGAAAAGCATCTGTATTCTTGGAGCCCTACAGTGTGCGAGCGTTCATTATTTGTATAATAATTTTTCTATTTTCCAAGCCAGCATAACCGGTAATTGTCACTTATGAAAAGAAAATGAAAGAAATTGCTTCAGCACAAGAGATGAAACCCTAATGACCATTGAGCTAAGGGCTGTATTTAGTCTGGGTCATAACGCTCACCCTAATGTGTTTTAGTAACACTCAAGCCTGATTTATACTTTGATATCCGCCAGTGTTGCAGATCTGCAAGCTCGCGACACATCACAACGTGATTCCATCTAGAAGTATAATGTTTGATGAGGGCGATTTGCCCAATTATGGCTCGGCTGTGTTAACAGGAAAGTGTATAAACTCAGATAGATAGGCCTACTTGTAGGTCTAAATAATAGTGTAGGGTGTGAGGCCACAAGTTGAATAACAGAAATGTGAGCTGGCTGACATACTGTATGTTATTTGGTGTCTACAAAGGGTTTTGGCCAGGGTGTCTGTTTGTGTTGGTGTCTGTTGTCATGATAAACCAGCGCCTCTGCCAGGGCTGGTGTGTGTGTGTGCGTGCGTGCGTGTTTCAGTGTGAGTCAGATAAAGAGTGTTGCTGGTATCTGGTATCTGGTTGGTTGGAGGGGATCAGCGGGAATTGAAGGCAGCTGGCCAGTGCCGTCAGTGTGCATAAAACCTACCTCATCCATGTTGTTCTTCTCCTTCCTTCTCCACCCCCATGCGTGGAGTGTGGGCACTTTGTTCTTCTGTTTAGTTCATTTTGTATTCATTTAGTTTAATTGGCAGCATGTTTCCCTGCCAACCTTTTTGTTGGGAACTACATTTTTGTTATTATCTTGTCCTTTGTTTAATAAAATTCCTATTTTAGGTTGATCCCTCATGTGTGCCTCCCTTATTTGCTATGTTCCAAGAGCCTATTGTTATTAGTGTCAATTGTTTTGAGCCACTTGATAGATCCTTGCATGTTCTGCTGTTTCTGCAGTAATAAAAACCCTCCTCCTGTCTGCTTAACCTGTCCCCTATCTAAACAGTGTATCACACTAAAACAAGAGTGTACAGCATGTATGTAACATCACACATGACTTAACATAATAAATACTGAGAATCTCAAATTCGGCACACGCGTGGCAGACGACCCGAGGGAGTGCAGTGCCCAGTGTCGAGTCGGTCGGATAGGCGGTTGTCCAGAACCACCAGAAAAGGCTCTAGCCATGGCCCAACTGAGCCAATTGATTGCCATGGCAACCTCAGCCTAAGCTTGATTTGGCAAATTCCCTACATTTGATTACTTAGTCAGTCCACTTTCCACAGTCAGTTCGTACTCTTCAGACATTCTCCACAGACCCCCCCCTCTCTCCCTCTCTCTCTCTCTCTCTCTCTCTCTCTCTCTCTCTCTCTCTCTCTCTCGGCGAAGGCGACAACAAAAGGTGGTCTCCTGAACGTTTTTTTGGCAAAGGAGAGAAGAGAAGATGGATCCCAATACATGAGGTGGTTTCAGCCATAGGACCAAAGATAACACGTGGTATCCTCTTCTTCCATGCCTTCAGTGGTTGTGACATTGTGTCATCCTTCCATGGCAAATCAAAGAAGTCTGCCTGGAAAACATGGGATGTGTGTGATGAGGTCTCAAACACGTTTGCAACAATCAGCAAATGTCCCTCTGCAGTGGAGGATAGTGACCTGCAAGCTTTGGAGAGATTTGTTGGGCTAATGTATGACAGGTCTGCATTGTGACGTTTTGTGACAATGTATTGTGACGCATCACAATGCATTGTGACGCGTCGTGACCTCGCGTCACGTTGCTCTGGTGGTGGAGGAACGAAATGCTGATTGGCTGGAGGGGAACAAACTGCTGATTGGCTGAAGGGGTTGTCAGTCAACGGTACTAAGCTCCCAGCCACAGAAAAAGGCCTGCATGCCAGACTCACTACTGAAATTAAATGGAAATGAGGTTTCCGGAGGGAGGGGTTTACAAGGCTACTGAGGGGGTACTCTGGTCAATGAAATATGTAGGGTTTAAGCAAGATTTTGAATTCCGAACTTTTACTACAGAGTATTTCTACATTTCAGGATTGATACTTTTACTTTACTTTACAGTGGAAAGGTTTTTCTCCAGCGTGGATACACTGGTGTGTCCTCAGATTACTTATCTGATTGAAACTTTTATCACACCCTCTACAATGGAAAGGTGTTTCCCCAGTGTGGATACGCTGGTGTGTCTTCAGGTCACCTATCTGATTGAAACTCTTGCCACACCGTTTACAATGGAAGGGTTTTTCCCCAGTATGGATACGCTGGTGTCTGTTCAGATTACCTGACTCACTGAAACCCTTGCCACATCGTTTACAATGGAAGGGTTTTCCCCCAGTGTGGATACGCTGGTGTGTCTTCATATGACTTAAGTTATTGAAACTTTTTCACACCGTTTACAATGGAAGGGTTTTTCCCCAGTGTGGATACGCTGGTGTGTCTTCAGATTACCTAAGTGATTGAAACTCTTGTCAAACTGCTTACAGCGGAAAGGTTTTCTCCAGTGTGGATACGCTGGTGTCTGTTCAGAGTACCTGATTCACTGAAACTCTTGCCACACCATTTACAATGGAAAGGTTTAGTGTGGATAAGCTCATGTCTCTTCAGGTGACTTAAGTCATTGAAACTCTTGCCACAGTGTTTACAATGGAAGGGTTTTTCCCAGTGTGGATACGCTGGTGTTTCTTCAGATGACTTAAGTTATTGAAACTCTTGCCACACCGTTTACAATGGAAGGGTTTTTCCCCAGTGTGGATACGCTGGTGTGTCTTCAGATTACTTATCTGATTGAAACTTTTATCACACCCTCTACAATGGAAAGGTTTTTCCCCAGTGTGGATACGCAGGTGTATCTTCAGGTCACCTATCTGATTGAAACTCTTGCCACACCGTTTACAATGGAAGGGTTTTTCCCCAGTATGGATACGCTGGTGTCTGTTCAGACCACCTGACTCACTGAAACTCTTGCCACACCGTTTACAATGGAAGGGTTTTTCCCCAGTGTGGATACGCTGGTGTGTCTTCATATGACTTAAGTGATTGAAACTCTTGCCACACCGTTTACAATGGAAGGGTTTTTCCCCAGTGTGGATACGCTGGTGTGTCTTCAGATTACCTGATTCACTGAAACTCTTGTCACACTGCTTACAATGGAAGGGTTTTTCTCCAGTGTGGATACGCTGGTGCGTCTTCAGGTGACCTATCTGATTGAAACTCTTGCCACACCGTTTACAATGGAAGGGTTTTTCTCCAGTGTGGATACGCTCATGTCTCTTCAGGTAACTTAACTTACTGAAACTTTTGGCACACTGTTTACAGACCTCAGTTTTCTTTCCTGTGCAAATCATCAGATTTCTCTCTATATCTCCTGGTTGAGTTAAAATCTCGGTAAACCGTTGACGACTTTGAGATTTTGGTGGGTCTTTGTCTGCTTGTTTCCGGCTGGTTACAGAGCTGACTATTTGCTGACAGGCCTCCAAACAAATCTGTCCATTCCTCAGCGTTTGGCGGTTGAGGTCGTCGTGGCTCGGATGAGACGTGAAGGTACACTCAGAACAGGAGAGCTTAGTCTGGGAGGATTGGAGGGACCACACTCCTCCCAGGAGTGGCAGTTCATGGCTGCTGCTGTCCATGTACTGTGATGGGGACAGAGTTGTAGGTTCTGTTGAGGCTGGAAAATGTATCCTCTCTCAAAAATAGCCTTATCTCGCAACACTATATGGACAGACTATCATCTGGTCTCAGAGGAGGATTCACACCTCATATACGCTGAGCAGAGCTTTGGTCTGACCTCACTCACAACACAATCGGTTGCCATGCATGCCTAGCAACACCGATGTGCGCAGGCTGCCGCCCATCCTCCATATTTGGGCACCGTCCATATTTGGGCTCTGCCGTCACCATGACGGCAGAGATCCACATGGAGGCCACGCCATGTCATTTTCATTTTCATGTGTTTATCATTTACTAATTAGTTAAGTAAATGACAGTTAAGTGTGCGGTACAACACTATATATGCGGTACAAACATCTGACGAGACTCGGCGACTCGTTTCGCTCCTTCGGTTGGCAGCTTTGTTTTTTGGCCTCCCTCCTTATACTCCCCTGGCAGTACGTTTCCACCAAGTCTGATGACTCAATCTCACGTCTGTGAGACACCACCACGATGGTCTGGTCTTTAATTAACACCACAGGACGTCCAGAACCTGCTTCATACTGTCGCTCTTCAATTGATTTCCATGCAAGCACACGCACTCACCTCAGGGTAGTTTACCTTTATCGGCGAAGGCGACAACAAAAGGTGGTCTCCTGAACGTTTATGAGCTGGATACTGGTAGCTGCAAAGTACAGTCACTCTGTTGATTCTAAACAACATGGAAAAGAGGCACAAATGAATTTTCCTTCATGCCCAGCATGCAGTGAAATAATTACACAAATCCCTGATGATCGATACCAATGACACAGACATTAATCACATTGTAAGCCACTTCTGTTATGCCATCTTTGATGCAACTTGGCCTTGAAAAAATGTGGGTGACTTTTGGCAAAGGAGAGAAGAGAAGATGAATCCCAATACATGAGGTGAGGTTTCATTTCATAGGACCAGAGATAACACGTGGTATCCTCTTCTTCCATGTTCCATGCCATGCCTTCAGTGGTAGTGACATTGTGTCATCCTTCCATGGCAAATCAAAGAAGTCTGCCTGGAAAACATGGGATGTGTGTGATGAGGTCTCAAACACGTTTGCAACAATCAGCAAATGTCCGTCTGCAGTGGAGGATAGTGACCTGCAAGCTTTGGAGAGATCTGTTGTGCTAATGTATGACAGGTCCAGCGATGTCACAACTGTGAACGAGGCCAGGCTTGATCTCTGCCAGAAAACTAAGGTAATATGACTTGATCCCACCCACTCAAGCAGCACTTAAAGAGCATGCCAAACATGCTTCTTATGAGGCTGGATACGTGTCGGGACAAGCATTGAAGCGACATCCACAAATGCCGAGCCCATCCGACTGGGGATGGGTGGAACAGGACGAGGAGTGGAAAGTCTTCTGTACTCCACTTGCACCTATTGCGGAGAGTTGTTGGGTGTTGACCAAATGTGGGGGCACCAAAGCATGTACTAGAAGGTGTAAGTTCTTCAGATATGGACTAAGTTGCACATGCCTATGTAGTTGCCCCTGCTAGAACTTTTCTTTTGCCAGAGTTATTCCCCGTTGTCCTCTGTGTTTTCAGGTGTAGATCTATGGCTCGGCTTCACCTCGCCACATCGGCGCATCATGTTTGATTTTGTCACCAGCCTATTACAGTGAACATTTCAGTTGTTACTTTGTAACTTTGCTTCCGCTGCCTATATAATGTAATGTAATGTTTTTGTATTAAAAAAAAAAATGTTTTGTACAGTGGTAGCCAGTTGAGATCATCACGTTGGGTACCCACTAGATCAGTAACTGTCAGGTACCCATCAAAGCCACACCCCTCTGGGGGGGTGGTTTTGCCTTGGAGGGAGGAGTTTAGCATTATTTTTTTCCCCACCGTGCAATACAGTAAGTGGACAGTAGATGGCAGGGCCGAGCAACTATTGGTTGTTGTTTACCTACTAGTCTACTTGTTGTACTGTAGAAGCCTACTATAGCAGTAATTATACTTTAAATAGTGTAATTTCTATGAGGTGTCCATAACACCATACAGACAATTTAGGCTATTCTAAACCAAGTCCTATTTGCACTGCATTTTTTCTTGTTAAAGAGACAATTTAAAAAACACGTGTGTGTGTGTAAACACACACATTTCACACACATTTCAATTTGTATTTAAAGTGAAATATCCCTTTAACTATATTCTACAGTTTAACCCAGTGATTCTCAACCTTTTTCATTTCAATTTCATTACAGTATGTATTCTCATATCTATTGCTTTATTTAGGCATTTTGTATCACAATATATATATTTTCTTTTAATAAGGGTAATAATAACAATAATAATAATATTAATAATAATAATAATGACTCAACATCTCACTTCAGCTGAAACAGTGAAGTGTTACTTGAGTAAAAGTACAAAAGTATTGGCATCAAAATATACTTAAAGTACCAAAAGTAAAAGTACTAAAATGTTTGAAAGTAGTCAATCTACAAGCTTGTAGATTTTCAAATGGTATAAAATAGGGCTAAAGTGGTTAATGTTTATGTTTTATAATATAATCATTTATATCTGCAAAGTAACTAAAGTTTTCAAACAATTGTAGTGGAGTAAAAGTACAATATTTGAACTCTGATCTCACTCTTGGAAGTCAGTCTCACTAACCACTGCACTAGTGGTGTGTGTGTGTGTGTGTGTGTGTGTGTGTGTGTGTGTGTGTGTGTGTGTGTGTGTGTGTGTGTGTGTGTGTGTGTGTGTGTGTGTGTGTGTGTGTGTGTGTGTGTGTGTGTGTGTGTATTGTTGTAGACAGACTATTGTCAGCTATCTGAGATCTGACTTTTTATTTCACTTTTATTTATAGTTTTATTTAGCTTTTAGCTAGAGAGAGTTAAGCGATATTCAGTTTTCATCTGAAGAATTGCTGGGGGTCCACAGAAAATCTCTGCTATCAGTCTGTCTGTCAACGACATGCAATGACATGCAAATTAACTGCTTTAACACCTTGGCTTTTGTTTGTCTCTAGCCAAACCTAGGCCACAATGGACTCTTGACTGCGAGTTTTGTTACCAAACCAGAGTGACTTTACTAGTGGATACATACATTTTAGGCTACACTCTCAGAGATAAATCAACAGAGAATTTTATCCTCACACGCACACATTTGTATTTTTGTTTTGACTACATGTTTTCAATTGCACTTTGTTTTCATTACATTTTTAGAGTTTTTCTCTCTGTCTTCAGTACTAACTGGGCATCGACTGCCCTTTTAAGGTCAACCCCAAATGCATCTAATTCTCTCTGATGGGATGTTTGTAAGTCTGATGAGTCTTTCTGATGCTTCTCTGTCAACGTCACCAGTTGAGTCCCGTTCCTTCATTAGAACTTTCATAACTTTTGATGAATGATTAAGCAAAGCTGATTCAAAATGATTAAGCAAAAATTCAGAATGAGTATTCATTTCTGTCTCCACGCAGCCGATGACAACAGCAGCTGTAGCAATGCAACGTGTTGTGAGCTTGTAGATCTGCCATTTTCACTATTCTGAGCTTGTTGAATAATGCCCCTGACTACCCTTACAATAATACAACTAATTTAAAAACTCAACTAAAACTAAGCCTTTTCACAAACTAAAAACTAAACTAGCAAATCCACTTAAAAATCTAATGAAAACAAACTGCAATTGAAAACGTGTAGTACAAAATAAAAGTGTGCTTGTGTGTGTGTGGGGGGAGGGCACAACTCCTGGGCTTCTGAGTCCATTGTGATTTTTGCTAGAGACAAACAAAAGACCCTGGCCACGGTGTTAAACCCGTTAATTTGCATGTCATTGCATGTCGTTGACAGACAGACTGATAGCAGAGATTTTCTGTGGAACCCCAGCAATTCTTCAGATGAAAACTCTCTCATTCTCTCTCTGTTTTTCCAACCATGTAAAGTTTTTTGATTGATTGATTACTTTATTTAGAGGTTTGGAGACAAAAAGTCCTGACCCCATACACACTGCACCAGTAGTGTAGTGGAGTAGAGAGTGGCCTTACAATTTGCAGAGCAGGGTTTGATTCCAGTTTGGGGAGCCTAGAACTTAGTGGACAGTTTTGAGGTGTTTTTTACTTTACTGGAGTATTTTTACTTCTACTCCACTACATCTGCAGAGGCAAATATTGTACTTTTACTCCACTACAATTATTTGAAAACTTTAGTTACTAGTTAGGCTACTTTGCAGATATAAATGATTATATTATAAAACACTTTAGCCCTATTTTATACCACGGCCATTAGAAAATAGCCGATCTACAAGCTTGTAGAACGGCTACTTTCAAACATTTTAGTACTTTTACTTTTGGTACTTTAAGTATATTTGGATGCCAAAGCTTTTGTACTTTTACTCAGGTAACATTTTGAACACAGGCCTTTTAGTTGTAATAGAGTATTTTTATATTGTGGTATTGGTACTTAGGTAAAATGTCTGTGTACTTCTTCCACCATGAAACACAGTTGTGTTTAAAGAAACAATTGCTTTTGAATTCATCCTAAGGACTGCATTATTTTCTGTTTACAAAAAATAAAAATAACAATCACTTTGAAATGCTTGTAGCTTGTAGATCATTTATTTTCAATAGATTTGTATACATTTTATACATTTGAAAAGTTGTGAAATGGGACATTCTACATAATGAGTACTTTCTACTTTTGGTACTTTAAGTACATTTTGATACCAATACTTTTGTACTTTACTCAAGTACATTTTTATTTCCTCACTTTTACTTGTAATGGAGTATTTCTACTTTGCAAAAGCTAAAAAAGGCTAAATAAAAATTGTCGTCTCATGTTGGAATCGAACCTCAACTATTAGACTGCGAGTCCACGGCCTGGACCATCAGGCCATTGAGAACTCACTCATAAAAGGTGAAAGATCCACTATTGAATCTTGTACATCTGCTATTTCTTATTGTGTAGGAAAGTAACTAAGTACATTTACGCAAGTACTGTGCTTAAGTAAATAGTTATTTTGAGGTACTTTTACTTTACTGGAGTATTTAATACTTTTACTTCTACTCCACTACATCTCAGAGGAAAATATTGTACTTTTACTCCACTACAATTAAATGAAAACTTTTGGTTACTACTAGTTACTTTGTAGATTTTGATTACAATTACAAAACACACAAACCACTTCAGCCCTAAATATATTTCAGCCGATTGAAAATAGCAGATCTACAAGCTCACAGTGAGTTTGTAGATTGTAGATAAATGTGGAAGGAGATACAGTCACTGTGATGCTGCTCAGTGTGAACGCGCCACCCTGTGGCTGAATGGCTGTGGTAGCCAGTTGAGATCATCACGTTGGGTACCCACTAGATCAGTAACTGTCAGGTACCCATCAAAGCCACACCCCTCTGGGGGGGTGGTTTTGCCTTGGAGGGAGGAGTTTAGCATTATTTTTTTCCCCACCGTGCAATACAGTAAGTGGACAGTAGATGGCAGGGCCGAGCAACTATTGGTTGTTGTTTACCTACTAGTCTACTTGTTGTACTGTAGAAGCCTACTATAGCAGTAATTATACTTTAAATAGTGTAATTTCTATGAGGTGTCCATAACAAAGGAACTAGGAGAAAACGATTTTCAAAAGGTTAATGCTCCATCCACTTCAATGTTAAAAAATAAACGGAGAAAAAAATCTCATTTTTCCTACCATTGTAAACACTATTTCTGAGTGAGACATGCCACTTTCAAACATCAAACAACAAATGACAACGAGGTCACAATGACCTCGTTGACATTTGTGAAACCACACCTGAATCACCTCAGTGATTAGCAACCATCAGGGGATCAATCACACTGAAGACAAACACTCTGTGACCAATTGAAAAGGTAAAATATATAGCCTAATCCTGGCACAGGGATCAACAAGCTTGAAATAAGCCTGGCAGTGAATGAGTTAAAAATAATAATAAAATAAAAAACCTCCCTTGTGACTGTTACGTTGTCGTGGTAAGGGAGCTTGTGTACCTCAGTGATCTCTCTCTCTCTCTCTCTCTCTCTCTCTCTCTCTCTCTCTCTCTCTCTCTCTTTTATTCTATCATATTATCCTTCCCTCTCTGTTCTCTTGCTCTATTATCTAGCATGTCAGAAAGTAAACAAGTTCCATATAACTCAATCCCGCTCGCACTAATTTCAAATTAAGAACCTAGAATGGGAGAGCTTTTATAAGATCATTCACCGTAGCCTAATTACACCGCACTAATTACTGCATAATTTGCAGAGCTAACGGGCCAATTAGGGCTGTGGTGAGTAGCAAGAGGGCAAGCACAGACAGAGGTAGATCACTAAAGCAACTGAATTGTCCCTTTCACACGTTTCTTATCTGGAACTACCACTCGCGTTCCCTCAATGGAAAACTCACCTCGTCAGGTTCAGCCTAATTTATGCTACATACTACGACGGTGTCACCAAAAAAAAGCAGACTTACAAGCTCACAACCGCATGAAAAACAGCAGACCTACAAGCGGTTGTGAGCTTGTAAGTCTGCTATTTTTGGCGCGCAACACTGTCTTACGACAAAGTATAAACCAGGCTTTAGAGTAAGACGGTAGGCCGATGGAAGAGTCACACTTGACTTCACTGCATAAGCACATCTACTGTATAGAGGCTGTGCACCTGGGGGTTGCTGTGACATTTCAGGGGTCACGCCAGAGGGAAAATAGGAAAGCTTGAAGACGGTGGAACATCGTTATGCTCCCGGTTTGCTACCACTTATCAGGCTCTTGCAGCCTGGGCTGGGCTTCAAAAAAGAAAAAATACACAGATAGGGAGAGAGAGAGAGAGAGAAAAGTAGGGGGAGAGAAACATAAAATTAAGTTGCGTTCAACGCGAGTTCAGGCGTAGAAACCACCCTTCCCGTCCTACCACACCTGCTTTCACTCATTAGCCACTCCCCATTCACAATCACCCGTAACCACTACACCTGCCTCCACTCACCACAGCCAATCCTTGTTGCAATCCCCACAGTGTAAATACTGTATACCTGTAATCACTCGACCGACTTGTTTGTTCTGCTTCACGATCCATATATACCTATATTTTATGCACATTATGTAGATCCCTGATGTCATCAGTTTATTGGTGGGATCGGCGGTTCTGGACAACCGCCTATCCGAACAACTTGACACCGGGCACTCTACACTCGCTCTGGTCCTCACCGATGTGCGCACAAAGTTTGAAGTCGGTCGGTACCATATATGGGCATAACCATACATGGGCATAGTGGTCAGATCGGCGGTTCTGGACAGGATATATATATGGGCGTGGGCGTATCGGTTGCATTAGGAGTTCTGGACATCTGCCTATTTGAACGACTTGACGCCAAGCAACGCACTCCTTGGGTCCTCACCGAGTTTGAAGTCAGTCGGTACCATATATGGGCATAGCAGGCGGATTGGCGGTTCTGGACAACAGGATCTCCATGTATGCCTGTATAAGGGAGTATCAATTACTGTAGATAGGCGGTTCTGGACAACCGCCTATCCAACAGA
The DNA here is from genome assembly GCF_963280865.1 of Gymnoscopelus braueri. Classification (NCBI taxonomy): domain Eukaryota; kingdom Metazoa; phylum Chordata; class Actinopteri; order Myctophiformes; family Myctophidae; genus Gymnoscopelus; species Gymnoscopelus braueri. The sequence goes on from NC_137623.1 coordinate 37,630,645, forward strand.
CACAGCGCCAAGCAGGGCACTTCCTCGGGTCGTCTGAGACGCCGAGTTTGAAGTAAATCGTTCGGACGGTTCTCGAGATACATGAACTGCAGACACACAGATTTCTCACATTTATAGTAGGATGACATAATAGTACAGAGATTATAGACTGGCCTCAAAGTAATGATAGCTGCACAAAGTTCTCTGACAACGGGTACTCTGATAACGGGTACAATGGGTATACTAGCAACAAGTACAATGGGTATTGCGTGACCGGTGGGGCATTCCTTCAACGGCCATTGCCCATGTATTAAACATTTTCAAAACATTAAAAAGATAGCCAAAACAAGCTCGCAAAGCATTGCAACACATTATGAGCTTGTAGATTGGTTATTGTCTCCGCCAGGCCGAAGGCATGGTGGAGAGTATGTTTTACCCTCTGTGTGTCCGTCTCAGCCAAGCTAACATTGGTCAAGCTTCACGTGACACGTGACAATATGTAATATAAATAGGTAAGACAGGATTAATCAGGAACAGTACTCGCCTGGCGGAGACCTGTGCTCCGAGGAGCACATATTCTAGTTTTTTCTTTTTTTGCATGGCACCGTCGTACGACGAAGTATAAAGATAATAACTGGCTAATTTCCTAACCGTTTTGCCCACAGTGCTTTATGTAATCAGTCGTAATGTTCCTAGGAAGATTAATATTATTATCCTCCATCAGCTAGTGAGGAAAAGTCATGCTATGCATGCATTGCCAATTATTTAATTTAGTATATTAGACAGGACACAATGTATGCCACCTTTTGCCATTTTTGTTGAACTAACTCCATATGGAGGACCATTAAAAATGATTGCTGCAAAACACACAATTGCATTGCGAACGTCAAAGTTCAGCAGTTTTGGTTACAAAGCAGACACAATTAATTTAAGCTGCTGCATCGTATCGTCAGCAGGGCAGCGAGGGTAGTTCGATTTATAGGTATATCCTTCATCGGTCGCCTCAAGAGCCGCTAGATCATACAGTCATGCTTTTGGTTTTGTTTCAAGGGGGCCAACCTCTTGTCTTCCAAGCTAATAAATCACATTTTCCATGCCTATAGCTCATTCAGAGCGTATACTGGCAAGCTAGCTAGGGGTATGAGGAAAATAAGAAAAAAGCTTCAGCTACCTCACCGCCACCACCCCCATCGTTCTTTTCATGGCTTCAGCTTTCTACTCTCTCTGTTAATCCTCAGGGGCTGGTGCGTGCCGAAAAGAAGTGAAGCCTAATTTATGCCTCAGTGGAAAAGTGTCACTTGACAAAAACGACGTATTTTCATCAAGCGACATGTCAAGCATAAATTTGGCTTGAGGGGACCCATTGAACTTCTAGCGTACTGCCACACACATTTCACTCTGACACACTCGCACACAGAACTTGGCTCTGCAGTTCTCATTCATAACAGAGCAAGAGCACTATACGCCATTACTGATGTACTCCGTTCCGTTCCCAAGCTGCACCTGCATTCAGTATCCCATTTACAGTATCTGCTCTCCCCTCACTCATTCGTATCCATTGTTCATGTGCTGGAATTAAAGAAAAGGAGAGAGACAACTGTTACAGGTGTGTCTGTGGAAGAGTGGCAGAGTGTGGCAGTAGTGTGTGTGTGTGTGTGTGTGTGTGTGTGTGTGTGTGTGTGTGTGTGTGTGTGTGTGTGTGTGTGTGTGTGTGTGTGTGTGTGTGTGTGTGTGTGTGTGTGTGTGTGTGTGTGTGTGTGTGTGTGTGTGTCTGACTCTGTGAGTGTGTGTGGTTAATTCCAGGTGCTGCCTATCTGTGCTGGATGCCATCAGCCATCATCAGCCCTTCCAATGATTGGTTGCGGTTGCCTACTTAACAGCACCAAACACCTGTGGTACCCTGCAATTGTATTGCTGTCCCCTGCTCGCTTGTCCTGCTATTGTTTTGTTCTGTCAGTATCATTTGCCAACCCTACTTATGTTCTGCTAAGCCTTCATCAAGCTTGCTGGTGTAAGTTTTTCCGAAGGTACATAGATATTTAATGGTTGATAAGATTGTAACCAGTTTTGGATGAGCTTGATTCTTTTGATATAGTTAATGGTGTATGGGCGCCGGCTTTTTGTAACTGTAATCTTTTGGACAGATTAGTTTAGTGTAGTGAGGTTGGATTAGAATGAACCCTGTTATCTTTATTTTTATGTTTGTTAGGTTAGACAGTTTCTAAAACTCCAGATTAGGTTTAGGTTGAATCTAAAAATCTAAAAGCATGAATAAAAAAAAATATTATTTGTCATATCATGCAAAACTAACAAGAAAAGAAACCAGACTTCACTTCCAACCTGTATGTGACTATAGCCTACTTTTATTCCCTAGACAATAGGATTGTAACAAGAACACTGATTTGTAAGTCCCTTTGCAGCTTGCATTGTATGAAATATGGCCGTGCGATGATTTGCCGACTTGGAAAATCCATACGAAATGGTGTTAATTCCAGATTCCTGTTATTGGAGGATAACAATCACTTGTGAGTAACACAAAGGTAATTTCTCTTCAGACTAGGCTAGCACTTTATCTCCCTCACTCCACTGGGAGAAGAGGAGTCATAATGTTATTTTTACTGCCTGAATTCCTTTATTTCAGGACTCAATCACAACTGAATCCTTTTTGGACAATAGGGGCCGGCTGTGTCCACCAAGGTCTTTTTTTCCTGAGCACAGCATATGATTTGAATAGTTTTCCATGGGAGCACGAGCATCGCAAATGTATGCAATGCTATAAACGCCGGCGCCTAGCGTCTGCGTTTCTGCAATGCGCTGTGCACGTCAGGTGTTTTTATCTGGTCACCGAGAGTTGAAAGTCTTTCACTTGTAAAACGCTGAAGTTTTACAAAAGGCCGGGCCTTGCATTTTCAGCTGGGTAAAAAAAACTTTGGTTATCAACAGATTGAGACTGACTGTGGCATAAATCAGAGGAAAAATACGACAAAATTCTTTAAACGTGACAGCAACCTTATGACAGTGACATTGACATAATAAAAAAAAAACATATAGCTACTTTGTGTGCTGTTGTCAGTCTAGGGCCCATGGGATGTTCTTGTCACATGCAATGCTTATTCCATTTACAGCAGGACTAAGTGACTTGAAACAGTAGTTTGTTTATTCAGCACATGCACTGTACAGATAAGACACGCCTATTGTCTTCATGGCCTGATCTGCAGGGTTTCATCTTTACAGCCACTTCCTGCACGTGAGAAGAGCGTCAAGCACTGACAGCGCGTGTCAAGTACAAGAAGTTTGATGAACCCCCACATCCCATAGAGGTACGCTTGCCCTTTCATCTGCCAAGTAACGGCAAGAGAAAAATACAATTTCAACCGCGTGTCAGGGCTTTGAGCTGGCAGCTTGCTGAATAAACCATGGAAGATTCTCTCTGCGTGGACATTTTCTTTCTCATCGTAGCAGGGGACGGCCTTGTTGTATCAAAAAGCCTCCCTCGGGCACAAAGCAGCCCCAGGCTCTAGTATAGGGAACACTTGTTGTCATACCCAGTGGAATGACATTGCTGAGCCTGGCACTCAAGTAGCATGGATCATATGCAAATTGGTTAGCCTTTTAACCGGTGTGCACGCACCTAGATTCAGTTGAAACTACGAGCAAAGAAGGGCTAACAATTAGCATATCATCATTTCTGCCGGGCAGAAAGCTTGTATGGCCAAAACCCGTGGCAACAGGGGAATTTGGAGGGACGACGGGCAGAGGCGCCTCAGGGGCAACACAGGAGAGGGACAGGCATAAACTGGATAGGGGCAGAGGTTGTGATCATGACAAAAATAGGGCATTAATTTTTTTTAAAGATTAAATATGGAGAAACAAGGTTTCTGCCCGACAGTGACAATATTAATCATGGCCGCCATGACATGATGTTTCAAAGAAACATTTTGTTGGCATTCTCTGAGCCCGGCATGCAGGCCTAGGCTATACCCAGTATAGGCCTTTTGGACGATCTACAGGGTCACGACTTTTTTCTGTTCTGGCCCCCCACAGTGGTGGAATGAACTTCCCACTGATGTCAGGACAGCAGAGTCACTGCCCATCTTTCGCCGCAGGCTGAAAACCCACCTCTTCAGGAAACACTACCCTTCCTCTTTGCCTGGCCTACAGTACTTGTTGTTAACTAGTTGTACGAACTCTTGTTTTATTGTTGTGTTGTTTTATTGGATCTTGTTTAGTCGATACACTTATTTGTATTAGCTCTTGCTCATTTGATTTAGCTATTTTGTCTGTTTAAGAAAGTACGTAGCTGATATATTGCACTTTTACCTTAGCGCTAGGTATACTCTTGGTTGCTTGTTTTAGCAGAAAATGCACTTAAGACTTCTGGTGATTAGTAGTTTCGTTCCCTACCTACAGTATGTTGAATGCACTTATTGTAAGTCGCTTTGGATAAAAGCGTCTGCTAAATGACTGTAATGTAATGTAATGTAATGCTATAGCTCCTGTTGTCAGCATGCCTGGCTCCACACCTGCCTACCCCAAGCATTTTCATTTTAGCTATTATTGTAGAAGGCAAGTGCAGCCTTGGATTTGCACTTGGATTAGCATTTCTCCAAAGCTATCACAGTGCTTTAATTTCATACTTTTTTTCTCTTTTCTGGTGAGGTACGGGTGATGTAACTCGAGGCAATCTTAAGAGTCGATCTTTATGTGTTCAACAAAAAGTGTGGGAGAATTTGTCTGCTGGGGATTTTTTTGTGTGTGTTGAAAATAGGCTACTTCTTGAACTTATAATGAGGGCAGCAGGGGAAAAAAAGTTAAGGCAATAGTAAGAAAGAGAGAAGTGAGTAGAAATCTCAGCCACTTTGGAAGGCTCTGCAACCTTTTTGCCCACTCTTGACCTAAAAAGGCTGCTTTGAAGTGATCAGGCATGAGGACTAATTATGGTAACTGTGCAGGCACTATAAAGGGGACATTACACTGTGGACAGTGACAGTTAGGTAAGGTCACCACAGACGGTGACAGTTAGGTAAGGACCTTTTCGAAGCAGCTAACATCTTTGTGTTTGAAGGCAGCATTAAGTACCTACAGTAGACATGAGCCTTTTTATATAACTTTGTCATTGCTCGTTCTGGAACTATACAGCTGTGATTGAAACGTCTGCTTTGGATAGGGCAGATTATAATGCACATTTGGTTTTGAATCAAAATCCTATGAAAGATGTCCTTGAGGAACTACAGTGCATGGGAAAAGTTCCAATTATGAAGAATATAAGCAAGCTGAAATGACGGTAACACTTTTGCTCATTAACACAACACATATAATTCATTTATTGAGGCAAGCTCATGTTTACTGTGTGGAGCTCTCAGTCAGTACAGGACATGAGTCAAGTAGTTGCTTTTGTATCAAACCCTTTCCTCAGTAATTGGCATGGTCAGTTAAAATGCAGGAGGTGTTTACATTACAGGTGTTAACCTGGAGATAGTTGAAATTGAAGGCCAGAGCTCGGAGGACTGGTCACCTTGGATAGTTTACCCCCAAAATGACATTTTTTCTATCGATTAGTGGAGACTTGAATTCATGGATATTTTTTTAGTTTTTGTCGCATTCCTAAGCCAATAATTTGATGACCGGCAGCGGTTCCGGTAGGAGACACAAAGAGTCTCCTTTGTGTCTCCTACTGGAACCGCTGCCTACCAGTCCGCTCAAATTATTGGCTTAGGAATGCAACAAAATAAAAAATATCCATGGGGTGACTAATCGATAGAATAAAATAATTTATTTGGGTGAACTATCCCTTTAAGCTACTTTTGGCTCCACTTTCTTGTGTAAATTGGTCTTGTCACAAATGAAAAAAAAAATGATATATATATATATATATATATATATATATATATATATATATATATATATATATATATATATATATATAAATATCAGCTTAATGACTGCCTCAGACTGGCAATCACTATCATCCAGATTTCACCAATGGTAGAGATCTCTGCCTATATTGGACTAAAGTGCTCATGGGCTTGAAAAGGTTGGTTACCACTGTGCTGGACCAATCTGCAGTCTCCCCTTTAAAATTTTAGATTAGAACTACTGATGATGCTTCTGCACTTAAATGTATGATAGGCCTCTATAATGGCTTTCTGTATGAAGTACAATAGGTCTGTATAAAGGAGCAAGTCTATTAAGTATTTTCTATTGAAAATGTCTGGAGGTCAATTTGGCACCGCAGACTGAAATCCTGGCACGTTCCCGTGTCACAGAAGTGAACCTTCATTAATTATTTATAAAGCTGAGATGTCTTATAATGTGACTTGGCCTATTCTACAGGATTTGCCCCCCTACGATTTTGTTATACTAAATATACTATATTAAATTAGTAATTGAAGTGCTCCGAGTACACGTAATATCAATCACCAGTACATCATTATTGATTAAAAAAGGAAGAGAATAACTATATTGTACTAGTGTGTTATCACCAATATAATAAGGAGAAACATTGATGTTAGTTTATTTCGTTTTTGAAGCATTTTTGCTAGTTTAGTTTGGTTATTGAAGCAGTTTTGCTAAATTAGATTAGTTTTTGAAAAAGCTTTAATTTAGTAAAGCTAGTTAACTATTATATCAATTGTAGTGGATATAGGACAATGTACAACAATAAAAAGAATATATATATATATATATATATATATATATATATATATAGGCCTATATATATATTTTCACGAGAAACCCAAAATTGTAATATGTAAATGTTGCTCGGTTCTGAGGAGTAGCTGATAGGAGCAGTGCAGAATCAGAGCTGAATTAACTTTTAATTGTCGGCTCAGAGAAATTAATTTTCAGCCTTGTGGCTATGTGTTGCTGATAGCAACATGAAAGAGATGTACTGATATAAACGGCATAACGTATGTATAATGCCATAATTTATTATTCATGGCTGTCATTTGGGGTCAGCAGTATTCCTCAAGGAACTTCTTTTGGTCCATCATTGAATTAATTCAACAAATGCAGGGACTTTTCTTCCCTTTTACATTAGAATTATTATGAGACAAATCTACTGCACTGTCCTTAATCCAGAGACCATTTAAGGCAAGGCACCAAACGACTCCTCAGTTCTTTATACTTGCTGGTGCAACCAACAACAACACTTTATTTTTGTTTTAGAACAAAATGGAAGAATCTCCTCATTCCCCCAACCAAACCTCCAGCCAAGTGGAATTCACCCCCCAATCCCAGCACATCTGACTGCTGTGGTCATTAGGCCCGTGTTGTGTCCTGTGTATTCTTGGGAATATGGTTGTGTTGGCACTTCTATTACGCAAACCGGCCAGAGAACTTTACTCATCTCTTGATGCTGGACTTCATGGCTTGCTGTGAAACTGCTCACCCTGTCTGTCTGAATGTATGACACAGTACGACAATAGGACCTAAACTACGGGCTATGCAAGTTCATCTCATTTCCTGGTCTATTGCAGCGTCTCTGCCAACATTTTCACTGTAACTCCGACAGTGGTGGAAAAAGTACTCAAATGTTTTACTTAAGTAAAAGTATCAATACCGCAATGCAGAAATACTCTGTTACAAGTGAAAGTCCAAGTATTCAAAATGTGCTTGAGTAAAAGTACAAAAGTATTGGCATCAAAATGTACTTAAGAAGTAAAAGTACTCATTATGTAGAATGTCAATGAGTGTTCAAAATGTATACAAATCTTTTGAAATTAGCAGATCTACGAGCTCACGTGTCGTAAAGCGACACGTTGTGAGCTTGTAGATCGGCTATTTTCGTTTTTTTTTCTCCAAATAGCCAATGTATAGGGATAAAGTGGTTAATGCATGTTTTGTAATAATAATCAAAATCTACAAAGTAACTAGTAACTCAAGTTTTCAAATACATTTAGTGGAGTAAAAGTCCTCTGAGATGTAGTGGAGTCGAAGTAAAAGTCTTGGAAATTGTAAAGTAAAGTACAAATACCTCAGAATTGTACTCCACCACTGAACTCTGATGAGCATCCAGTGCTTTGTGAAGGTACTTCCTCATCACAGGTGGTTACAAACAGGTAAAAAAAAAAAAGGGTGAGAACTCTGGGGGTTGTCTTGCTTTGTAACGTGGCCAACAGTTGCCTCAATGGGTAGGATAAACTAAAGGATGGACGTGTCTTTTTTCAGCAAGACCGCCACAGCTGAAAGGGCAAATTCTGGCTACCACAGTGCATGAGCTATATTGTTGGGTTTCAGTGTGCCTTTCTCTGTAATGACGTCTTTCTACATCTGCCTTTATTGGCGGTAAGGTGAAAGAGACAGCTAATATAATTATAATTATAATTATAACATTATAATAATAATTTAAATGTATAATAAAACACAGTCACAAAATAATGAACAACACAACACATTTATAGCTAATGGGTACCGTTTTGGTTTGCTTTCAGCCAGCACTTAACCTTCGTATACAACACAATATGACACAATTAATCAATCTTTCTTCTTGCCGATCCCCTTAATACTTTATATCCTGAGAGAGAGAGGGGGGAGGCAAGAGTGGGGGGAGTAAGAGAAATATATCCGTGTACTGTCATACTAGATAATGACACATTAGTCTAGTTGCTACAAGCACAGCTTAACTGCAAGTCCAAATGGGATTTAGTTGTTTATGCCTCTATTTTCACACTGCATATGGCTCGCCAAAATGTTGAAACAACTTCAAACATACCTTAATCTCACACTTACACTTGTCTCCTCTTAGCAAACTTCTATCATCTGTGCATTTTTTAGGAATTATGTTTTCCCACAGCTTTGGAGATCCCAGATTTGGCACTCATGACCTAACTGTTAAGCAAAGTGTGTGTGTGTGTGTGTGTGTGTGTGTGTGTGTGTGTGTGTGTGTGTGTGTGTGTGTGTGTGTGTGTGTGTGTGTGTGTGTGTGTGTGTGTGTGTGTGTGTGTGTGTGTGTGTGTGTGTGTGTGTGTGTGTGTGTGTGTGTGTGTGTGTGTGTGTGTGTGTGTGTGTGTGCGTGTGTGTGCAAGCAAGCAAATTTCCTCGCGGCTTCAAGTGTCCAGATTGTGTCCGTTTTATCTTTGTAACAAATGTGACATCCATCTTTTTTCATTGCACATTATTGCACATTAAGAGGAACGTCTGGGAATGTAATGCCTTAAACCGTCTGCTCTGACAACAAGCCCTCCTCTCTCTCGGTCGTCCTCCTCCTGCTGTGTTTCTATTCCCGTTGATCCTCCGTGCATCTGGATGCTCGCCAGTACTTTCCACCCCTGCATCTTTCTCTAGTTCATCCACGTAGGTGTGAGATGCCCTTACTGTTCAATGAACAGGTGTTAGCGCCCACAGCACAAGTTTGCATGCTGGTTGCCCCCAGTGTCTATGGCAGCAAACCCAGTCTCCATGCAAGAGACTAGCAAGCCTCATTTTCCCCCATGTTCCCATACAGATGCTTGTTGATAACGTGCCTTTTCATTCATTCTGGTTATGATTAGTACTGCACATACTGTAGCATTTTGGTGTAGTAATAATAACTTGAATTTATATAGCGCCTTTCAGAAACCCAAGGATGCTTTACAATACAAAGAAATAAACTAAACTATTTGCTGTGTGTGTGTGTGTTGTGTGTTGTGTGTGTGTGTGTGTGTGTGTGTGTGTGTGTGTGTGTGTGTGTGTGTGTGTGTGTGTGGTACCTCTGAACTGATCCGTGCCAGATTTATTGTGCACGCTGCCAGTATAGGCCAAATAATTTCACATACTGTAGGCTATGTCTTATACATTTTGAAATATTTATTTTTCATTTTAAAATGGAAGCTCTGACTGGGCTGTAACCTTGCCCAAATTTCCTCACATCTAGAGTTTCCCTCACACCGACGTCGCACCGCAGATCCAGTTGTACCCGTCTGGCTGTGTTCCTTTTGTGCTCATATATGGAGATGTCTGTCAGTCCATGTCCCTTTTATGCCCCTACAGTATATGGAGATTGATGATGTCATCAGTATATGCCCATATATGGGCATGCCCCCTTTTGTGCCCATGTATGGAGCTGACTGATTTGTTTGCGCCTGATGCCATGACGACACATTGAGGTTAGACAACATACTCCATATTTGAGCGTAGCTGCATTGGGAACTCCTTATAGTTTAACTTTTATTTTGGGGCCATGCCGTTCCGATCCTAAGATGTTTTACTTTTCTTCAAAATTTTAGAGTAGACAATTCTTTATTGTCTCCGCCGGAGGCGGAGAGTATGTTTTCGCTTCGTCCCGCTGTGTGTCCCCCCCCCTAGCCAAGCTAACATTGGTCAAGCTCCACGTGACACGTGACAATATGTTGACACCAATGCCTTTGATTGGCTAGAGGGACGCATGACGAAATAAAATCCTATAAATAGGTGTGTCACTTCAAAAAGCCATTATGTTTTTGAAGTGAGGTAAGACAGGATCAATCAGTCTTGATTGGAACAGTACCTTCCAGTACAAATCACCCGTCCGTCCGTCCGTCCGTCCGTGCGTGTGTGTGTGTGTCCCTCTGAGAATACCTAACATTGGTCAGTTTCACGTGACATCACAATATGTAATATAAATATATAAATAGCTTAGACAGGAGAGGCTGAGATCACACAATGCAACTTTAACAACAGGATGCATTAAATACAGATTTAATGCATTGCGCTGAGCGCATTAATACATTGCGCTCACGGCTGGGGAGTCAAAACTGCTAATCATTGACGAAGTTTCCATGGTGGGTGCAGATCTTCTACATCACATTCACAAACGCCTTCAAGACATCACAGGCATACACAGCTCAGAGTCCCGTTTTGGCAATGTCAGTATCCTTGCAGTCGGTGACCTGTACCAACTACCACCAGTCATGGCAAAACAAGTATTCGATACCCCTTCTGATGCCTATGTCAGACTACATGGTTCATTGTGGAAAGAAAACTTCCAACTATTTGAACTAACAGAAACGATGCGCCAGAAAGATGACCAACCCTTTGCAGAACTGCTTATGAGAGTTCGTACAAACACATGCTGTGCAAAAGACATTGCACTGCTACACACCAGAATCGTCTCTAAAACAGATCCCTCATACCCAAGTGACGCATCGCATGTCTTCAGAACAAATGCAGCCACAGATTCACACAATGGCGAAAAGCTAATAAAAGTTGCCAACAAAAATATCCAACATCACCGCAATTGATTCACAAAAAGATTGTAAGACAGGACTAGTTAATGTTACACTATCAAGTAACCCATCGCATACAGGAGGCTTACGGGAGGTCGTGTCTGTAGCAGTTGGGGCCAGAGTCATGTTGACAACCAACATCAATGTCTCTGACATTGTTCCTCATCTCAGGGGTACATAAATTACTTTAACATTCACCTTTTAACAAAGAACTTTTTGTTTAACTAAAAGATATATCTTTTACCCTACTGTATCTCATTAGTTATTGTTATGATAATATAATTGCTATGATATAGTAACATGTTCTATTTTAAGTAAGAATTAGAACATTCCTAGAGAACTATGGTTAAAGATAGGGTAAGTGATTTCATTTGATTAAAATAGCACGGGTCTGCTGGAGACTTGTGCTCCGGGGAGCACATTTTCTAGTTTTATTTTTATTTTTTATTTTTTACTTTCCGACTCTAAAAGTTTGTCCATGGCCCATCTCTTGTCCTCAGCTTCAATTTGTTTCTTTATAATGGAATCCCGCAGTTGTCCACTTAGCTGTGGCATATCGCTTAACAAAATGTATTTTCAACAGGAAAAAAATACGTTTTTTCAGATGAAAATAGGTTATTTTGTCTTTGAAGCATAAATCAGGCTTTAGCTCTGGCTTTTATATTGTGTCCAGCTGTTCACCTGCTCTTCAGACCCTAAGTGGTTTGTTTATTTCCACAGGTCCCTTGACATCTTCCTTCCATCTGTCTGTTCCTTGCCTTTGTGCAAATGTTTGAAGACCTCAAGTTCCATGGATTGGTGACAGTTTGAGGTTGGGTATAGGTTTAGGTGGGACAGTGGAGAGAGAGATGGCAAAGCTCACGAAGTGGTCAAAGACATGAAGTGAAATATTTGACATGATATCGAGCACCATGGAAGGCCTATCTTGTGTGTGAATATTTTATCTATATCTATCTAGCATGAATCACGAGAACCATCCTACCGATCGACTTCAAACTCGCAGTTCTCTCCGGTACCCACTTCATAAAAGTGCCCAGTTCCCTCCGGACAGTGGCAATTTGCAAAAGTGTTCTGTTTTACCTGTATCCTCAATGCCAACGTTTTCTCTGGCGCCAGGGCTCCAAGTAGCCTGGTAAACCCTCCCTCCGGAAATCTCATTTCCATTTGATTTCACTCCTGAAATCAAATGGAAATGAGATTTCCGGAGGGAGGGTTTACCAGGCTAGGCTCCAAGGTCTCTTTAACCTTAAACAAATTCAATGGAACACATATGTATAGAGCAATGAAAGAGCTGAATAGTCTTCCATCACAATTTATACAGTCAACAAGTAAATCCGATTTTTCAAATAAATTAAAGAAACATCTCATGGAATCTGCTTTTTGATTACAGATAACACATACTGTACATTGTTTAATGTTTCCTGGGTGTTTGGGTGTTTTGGTTGTAGACTGAGTATAATGTAAAGTAATCCTGAAATTGTAACTGTGGTTGCTTGAGGTATCATGAAGACGTTTTAATTTAACATAATTGAGATATAAGTTTTTAACTGTCTTCTTACCACGTAATTTTGTTTTTTTTATGTTATGTAATGTAATTTTCTTTGCGTGGACCCCAGGGAGATTAGCTGCTGCTAATGTAGTGCTAATGTAATGTAGCTAATGGGGGTCCAAATAACAATAAACTATCACCTTGGCCACACGGTTATAAAAAAGAAATAAGAAAAGAAACACATGGGCTAGCGCTTGTGCAACACCAAAAGTTATGTCATATTTCTCTATATATGTTCAGAACAGAACAAATTTCATGACAAGGACCCCTAAACTTTTCACGATATTTAAACATTTCCAAGATTTAAAAAAATGTGCAGATCTGCAAGCTCATAGAGCGACACTTCGTGCCGCGCTATGAGCTTATATATCTGCTATTTTTGAATAGCCAAAGTATAAAATAAAAGATTGTGATGCTATATTAAGCCCAAACACATTAGCATCAGTGCATCATTTGCATCAGAGCCGTCTCAGATCATTAACTATCTTGGTGAGAGAAGTTTCTGTGCAGTGAAATGTATCTAGAGAACTTTTTCAAGGACAATATCTTGCTTAGAAATGTTTGCATCTGCAATGACTTAACTTCACAATCCTAATTAGGCTTCTGTGAGGTTTCACAACAACAGCAGTTTTGATAATAATATACAGTATTAATAATATGTATGACTGTGTTTTAAATACAAATGAAGACCCTCTTAATGAGTATAGAAGGAATAGGGCCAAGGAAGCAAGTGGAAGTTTTGTTTATAGCATGATGGCTACAATCCTGCAAATGTCTGAGTTTGAGACGCCAGTATGTTTTCTTACTGTTGCCTGTCTTTCTCAAGGTTGCCTGCAGAGGTCATCAGCAGCAATTTTGATTATGAGGTTTATGATTTTTTTGTTAAATTGTATTAATGAATAAATGTATTTACTTACTTACTTACTTACTTACTTACTTACTTACTTACTTACTTACTTAATTACTTACTTACTTACTAATTAATTCATTCATTCATTCTTTCATTCAAATATCCATATTTAGGGGAAGAGGCTTGGCAAAGAAGGTCAGAGGCAGGGCCGGGATTTAAGAGTCTATCAATGGAGGAAGTCTTCTAGAATTGCTGCTATTTTCCGAGAGGATGGTCTAGAAATAATAAGCCCTTCTTTGCAGTGCGTACAATGTTATTATACCGTAGGTAGTAATTATGTGTTCTTTGTAAATACTCAGCGGACCGGACCCCCTATTAAGTTTTTCTCCATTTCCTTTCAGCTGCTCTATAAAACCTCTTCAACTCATGGATAGTACTACTGTGTGTAATATATTTATATACACTTATTTCTAAAGAAGCCTATACGCTTTAATGCAAAGGATAACCTATGCTTTTTTAATGTACAATGAAACTAATAGAGTTCATGCCAAATGCACCTTTTGTAATGCATTGCACAGTGCATACCGTCTCTGTCGGGTGGAAACCTCATATGTCCAAAACTGTTACTTTTCAGGATTCAAATTCAAAAGTATCAAAAGTAGCAGATCTACAAGCTCAAAACGTGTCGCTTCGCACGCGCTTCGAGCTTGTAGATCTGCTACTTTTGATACTTTTGCGTGCCGCTGTAGTATGATCAAGTAGGGCCTTAAGTTACGAAAAAAACACAAAGTTAGAATATGGAGATAAGGTTTCTGCCCGACAGCAACGATATAAGAGAGTGTATGGTGTACAGATAAACTTTTACATCACTTAAGAGTGAGAAGAGAAACACAGCGGTGGAGAGAAGACAAAGGCCAGCCATATCTTGCACCTGCAGCTTGATAGTGGAACAAGGAACAGTAATTCTAAACCACAGCCGAACAAGGAGTTGCCAATCGAAGCCTGAGAAAGATGCTGAGAAGTGCAGAAATAATCAATATCTGCGATCAGGAGAAGTGGAGAGACCAGGGAGGTAGCGCTATAGGAATCTGATAAACCTGAGTAGTGCAGGAGTACAGAGATATCATTGCTACGTTCTGGCATGTGAGATGGAGAAGAATTGGTTCATAATTTATATATGAATGGAATACAAAGATGTCAGATAGAGGGTAGGGCTGTCACGATCACGGAAAGTTAGTTAATAATTACAATGAATTGTGTTTTTGGCATTGAACATTGGTAAGAAGGGGGAGGCCGCACAGCTTGTAGACACGATGCATTGAACATTGGAACAATTACATTTCTGTTTGCCTTTTTAAGCCTTTGTTAAACAAACAATGCACAGGGTAGAAATGACAAATAACGTCCTGTAAATGTACAAAGAAGTGATTGACAATGACTGGTACTAGTAATACAAATAAATAATGGCTTGAGATGGTTTGAGAATTTCGAAAGGCCTGACACTGGCAATTCATGAGCAAATCAGTGGGAAACCCATACATTTTCATGGAGAAAGTGTGACATTTGCCAGGCGTGAAATAGTGCCAGGCGTGAAATGGTGTCAAACAAAGGCTAATCAGGCACGAATAGGGGTAAAACCTGTCTTTTCAGGGAACTTTCAGGGAAAGATCAGGGAGGTGTGAAGAAGACTTACAGTATCTGTACGTGAACATAAACTTGAAAACTTGGGGCTTGTCTAATGTAATCTGGAATATTATTCCAGGTTTGTGGTGCATGGTAGTGAAATGCTGCTTCACCGTGTTTTGTTCTAACTGTGGGTATATAGAAGAGGACCTCATCAGAAAGCATGAAATACTGAGGTGTTAGATGGAGTTGTGTTGTTGCTTTGTGTGTGCAGCTGCTTTGCTCCATGGACATGGGATTTGACCCTTTGGATATTGAACTTCCTTGAATTTGTTCGTTTCAAGTTTTTACATAATAATATTCGTGTTAGTAAAGTAAGTGTTCGGGAGGACCCGTCTGGGACATCTGGCACACCTCGGGGGCTTTCTCCGACAGCTGTCTGTCCATGGTGATTTTTTTTTTAAAGGTGATAGTGCAGTGATGAAAAAAGTACTCACATTTTTTACTTAAGTAAAAGTATCAATACTGCAATATAGAAATACTCTGTTACAAGTAAAAGTCTGAAATTCAAAATGTACTTGAGAACAAAAGTACAAAAGTATTGGCATCAAAATGTTCTTAAAGTACCAAAAGTAAAAGTACTCATTATGCATAATGTCCCATTTCGCGCTTGTAGCTTGAAATTGAGCTTTTAGATCTGCTATTTTCAAATAGCGTAAAAGTACAATATTTGGATCCGAGATGTAGTGGAGAAAAGTATTGGAAATTGGAAATACTCAAGTACAGGAAAGGAATACAGTATGCAATGCTGTTTTTTTTCCCTCAGCTCTACTTGTTTGTTTATTGCTTCAACGTTTCAATCCTGCTGGATCTTCAGGAATTTTTATGTTTTCTTTCCCCACACGATTTATCTTTAACTGGTGCCAGGCCAGCTTATTTAGGGCATTTGTCATTTTTGAGGTTTACGCAGGATCAATTTTGTCTAGCGAGCAGCTCAAACTACATGGATCAAAAGATCTTACAAGCTCAATGCGGTAGCATCTAAACTGCATTGGACCATGCACTCTTTTGTGTTTGTAGCTACAGACAAATCACTGTTAAAATTGTTTAAAATATACAAAAAATAAAAAAAACTTTAATGATCTGACACAGGGATATGATACACTGAACCATTAGCAGTGATTAACCCTTTTGACACTACCAAGTCAAGTAGCCTAGCCTATATCCATGCTGCTTTAATTTAGGCTTTCAGATGAATGTATTCCATAGCCTTAGAGTCAGCACTCAGCATTGTTGTTCAAGTGAAAGTTGAAATCTCTATTCAAAATGACCATAATTGGGTGGTAATGAGAGCAGCCAGCTCAGACAATTCCGGGAGAAATAGTAATGTGTGCCTCGGAGGCTTGTACTGTAATAATGAGTACAGCTTATTCAGTTTTTTTAGCACAAGGGCAAGATATTCAAAAGGATGAGAATGTTCACGGGTGAATATTTCTGAAAGTTGTTCCATTTCATTCAGCTAATGTCTCTGTGTGCTCTGGGTTATCAAGGCAGTCAGTGGGCTGTACTGTCAACACTGTGGAGGCAACATTAACCCATTAAGACCTGAGGTAGATTCTACAATGTCCTCTAAATCCTTCACAGTTTCCTGAAAAACGTATGTTGCTATCTCAGTGGCTCATGTCAAGGACCCCAAAAATTATATGTATTTGACCACCGACCGACCCCCCCATCTCAAAATATTTTGTTCCAGGGACCCCCAGAAGCAAAGATTTGAGTAAAAAAAAAACATTTTTCACGATAAAAAAAAATAGTAGATCTACAAGCTAGTAGCAGCCTAGTATCTCCATGTATAAAAAAGGTTATATTTATTTTTCATTAATTAATGCTTTATTTTCTACTTTGTGGGCTTATACTGTAGATTACCTGTTTGTTTTATAACTATTTGATCGATAAAGTATAAACAAGTGATTAAATAATATAACTATATTGGATTCATTGAGGTTCTTTTTTTTCCCCATTTCCTGAAAGATAACGGGTTTGGACATATTGTACAAAGTCTCCGTCCGACAGCAAGGAGATATATAATTCTGGGACAATAGGGATATGTGCTTCAGAGGCCTATGCTAGCATATCATAATAATAAGTACATTTGGTCCAACTTTACACACAATGGCAAAATATTCAAAGGACAAGGACTCTAATTTCTAAAGATTGTTTCGTGTCCTTTAACGAATGTCTTTGATTCCTTTCTGTCGGTCTCTGTGGCGTCTTCATAACAGCAACGACAACAACAACAAAGATCTACAAGCTCACGTGTTGCGAGCTTGTAGCTCTAATATTTTCGTGGGACACTGCCATTTTGACAAAGTATAAAATAGGACTGTAAGAGTTGTTAAAGTAGATGGCAAATAGGCTTATGGTTGATGCTTTGTGGAGGAATAGCTGCATAACAACCAATTTGTCTTGTGGACAACTGCGAAATTGAATTAAAATTCTGAAATAGTAATTACCACAAACATCTGTCAACTCAAACCCCCATAAACAGCTGAACACTGTGTTATTGTCTTGTCTTTTGTCTAACACAATGAGAACAACAGCTTCAATGTGTCACACCATATGATGTTAAAGGTTTAATGACATTCACTTTTACACCACATTCAAAGTCTTTGTCCTGGTCCTTCAAAAGTGTACAAAAAGTTTTAAGTGAAAATACCATTCCAGTGATCCATGGCAGGTGTTTTTCTCTCACATTTCTAAAGCCTTTTCAACTGCAATGAAAAAAGAAATCTTTGCCTGCGGGTGTCGCTGGTGAGGGATTTTGCCTGTCAATCATCGCCTCTGCTCCGCCCCCCCCAAAGGAAAGGATAGGGGAGGGGAGGGGCGAGGAGGAGAGTGGGCGGGATTAATCGACTGTGACCTCACTGTCGAAGGGCCAAGCTCAGATTACTTTTCAGCCTAATTATTCAGAAAACCCCAGACCACAGAAAATCCACTGAATGTTCTAAGTTCAGGTTTTTTGGGTGTAATTGAGGTCATAAAACCCCAAATAAAACATTGAAAATAAAAAAAGTGAAAATGAATGTCATGATACCTTTAATGCATTGATAATAATACCACGCATTGCTTTAGTTTATTTTCATGCACAAAAACAAAAACGCAGCACTGAGCGAGCCTTATTTATGGATAGTACATGTGTACATGTATTTCATTGACTGTACATGCAGGAAATGTTATGGTTGGAAACGATCCATATCTACAGTAACAGCGTGTTAGATGAAGTCGGGTTCACAGTTATAGTATATCTATAGTTTTTATAACTTGATGAATGGGCGAGATATATGGTAGCCTAACAGTACTGTATCATTACAAGAAAGATACAAGAAACCTTGTATCTGCATATTTCAACTTTTTATGTTTTCTCGTTAATGCCCTACTTTGTCACAGAGGTGTTGAAAAAAAGTAGTGACAATAGCAGATCTGCAAGCTCGCAACGCGTTGTGAGCTTGTGGATCGGCTATTTTCCCTATTTTTAAAATGGTTTAGCTTCTTACAAGGTTTCCACCCAAAAGCGACCATAATATGGCCATATCATAATTATGATAAGTTCAACCAGTACAAATACAAGACTGACGCGGATGTGATGTGTTGTGGGCTTTTCTAGATTCTTACAGATTGTTATAGAGCTTATAGATATGGTCCCGTTAGCTAATCTCAGCAACGGCTGAAACCAGTGTTGATTTCGTCGACTAAAACTATGACGAAAAATTTCTGTTGACTACCTTTTTTCACTCAGGAAAACGAAATAAAAACGAAATAAAAACTAAGCAATGATGACTAAAACTAAGACTAAATATACTGACTATTTCGTCAACAAATAAAAACTAGACTAAAATGTTTGGGAGAGACTAGTGGAGAAGAGATCCAGTAACTAAGACAAGTCATCATGGGTGCACGAGGGTGTCACAGACCGAAAATAGTTGATAATAGTGCGACGCGTTGTGAACTTGTAGATTGGCTATTTTCGGCACGCAGTCAAGTGAAAATCATTTCGATGCTCATCACGGCCCGCCCAAAAATACATTTTAGTCGACAACTGTAGATTTAGTCGAATAAAATCTTATGATATTTAGTCGACTAAAACTAGACTAAAAGAAAAACATTTCAGGTGACAAAAATATGACTAAAACTAAACGGAATTTTATTCAAAAGACTATGACTAAAACTAAATCAAAATTTGCTGTCAAAATCAACACTGGCTGAAACTCAAGACACTTAAGGCTGTCACACTTTGCCTTCGGAACTTAAGCAGTGTTGGAATAGTTACTACAACATAGTAATATGTTACTTATTACATATTACTTGTTTAAAAAGTAATGTAGTTACTTTACTTATTACTCCCTGCCAAAAGTAACTAGTTACTTATTACTTAGTTACTTTTTTTTTCTCGCCCCCAGTAATTGCATCCTTTCTCCCCAAAAGTCTGACTTTGCATTTTCAACATTAGCAGTTGTTTTTTTTCTCTTTTCTGCAGCCTACATTGTAAAATCCTCATTGTTGATTTAACTCTGAAAAGTGTTCTGTACACATGACGGGTCCATTTGGTTCTATTTGTACACTCATTTCAATTATATTAACACGACTTTTACTGTGTATGAATTCATAACTTACAGACTAAATGAAAACCATTTGACTATGAATTGAATACTAAGGACCTCAATGGAAACAAGACCGCAAGGACTTTTTTGGAAGTATTTTAAATGTATTTCATGTATTTTTTGCCTAAAATAATATTCAAATTCAAACACCTGGGCTCAAACAGATAATGACTCATCATGAGACACAATCTTTGAACAACTTCTGTTGTTTATTAAACAAAATGTATTCTAATAAAATACAAAAATAAAAAGGCTCCCATAGCAACACATATCATCGTGGCAGAATGTAGGAGCAAATGCAAGTAAAAAAAAATCAATCATTCTGTATGACTGCTGAAAATAAAGTGCTTCATTTCTTTGTAAACAAAAGTAATTCTAATAGAATAAAAAGGCTCCCATAGCAACACATGTCATCGTGGTTCGTGGTGGGTGTAGGAAATGTAAACTTCAACAAAACAATCATTCTTCTGACTGACTGATATTTAGTGCATCATTCAGGACACAAAACAACATATCAGGAAAACAAAACGAAACAATATGCTGGTGGACGCACTTACAGCCAGTCGCTTAACAAGTCGCTTATAATAAGCAGACATGGCAACAATGTTTGATCCGGTTTAAGGCCCGCCCTTCCGCAGCTGATAATTCACACATAGACAAGTGCGCAACGTTTCCGTATCCGCTCTAGACCGGATCAGCAAGCAGCCTGCATAGCAACTGGATCCCAACCAGTCTACCATTATATCAATTGACCAAAAACAACACAGGATCAAATAAACACACTCAAACCCAGAGTACCACCAAGGCTCAAGAAAAAAAGTAATAAGTTACTTTTTGAAAAAAAGTAAAGGTAATAATATTACTCAAAACGTGAAAGTAATTAGTTACGTTACTAGTTACTGGGAAAAAGTAATAATATTACTTTAAGTTACATATTACTTTAGTTACTTTCCAACACTGTTCGGAAGTGAGAAACAGTAGCATTTCTGGTTGTTTAGTCGTCATAATGTATTTTGTTGTCATTTTTATTTGATGGATTTCATCAGTGGACCCAAACATGTGAAAACACCAGAGAGCCAGAGTTATGTGAAGGAAAAAAGAACACGGTGAAAAAAGTGATGTGACAACAGGATCGTGTTTTGACGAGTTCAATTTGTTAAATACAAACAATACAAACAATACAAAGAGGGGGGGACATTTTCCCAATATGCTGCTTTGTACAGTACAACAAATAAGGGAAATAGCCTATCTACAAGCTCACAAGGCGTTACATTGTGACATGTTGTAAACTTGTAGATCTGCTATTTTAGCTCTTTGTTTTTCATATAAAACAAATGTTGACAAAGTTTGGACTCCGGCACCTGACATGTCAGGTGCAACATTTTTTATTTATTTTTATTGTCAAACATATCGTCTCTGTCGGTTGGAAGCCTCATTATGTCCAAAACTAAATGAAAAAATAGCAAAAGCAGCAGATCTACAAGCTCGAAACGCGTCGCTTCGCGCCGCGTTTCGAGCTTGTAGATCTGCTACTTTTGATGCTTTCGTGTGATGCTGTATAGTACTGTATGATCAAGTAGGGTATTGATTTACGAAAAAACACAAAAAGTTAAGAGTATGGAGTTTCTGCCTGACAGCAACAATAGATATCAGACAGTCTTCATTTCCCAAAAGGAAATGCGTGTATGTAACACGCATGACCAGGAGCAGGGATAAAACAGGGATCTGGTATTAAAACCAGAGGGGGATATATCTTATCTTATTTATGCAGAGGCATGGAATTCCCCCGTTCCACCGATACAATTCCAACCCTGTCAATGTCAATATCAAGTAAGCAGAATAGTGACATGCTTTTTTGTATGAGGCACACATGTCTGCTCTGCAGTGAAATAAAATAAAAGTGCTGTAATTCAGGACAGCTAGACCAGTGGTTCTCAACCTTTTCAGGCCGCGACCCCCCAAAATAATCCTATTTGAACTGGGGATCCCCCCCAAAATAATCATATTTGAACTGGGGACCCCCCACCTTGTCAATCACTTTGAATGTAGGAGTTCAGGCATTCAATTTTGATTGACTCGGTCCCACAGATAAATATTGTGAAAATAGCAGATCTACAAGCTCACAACGCCTTTTTCTGGAGGTATTAAACATGTCTTAAAAGGCCTTAAATTGTCATTTCACTGTCATCTGGGGACCCCCCAAAAAAATCATGTGAGGACTGCCTGGGATCCCGACCCACAGGTTGAAAACCACTTATCTAGACTATGATGTAGCGTTTCTGTGTTGTTAATAATGACAAAATAGCAGTTACAGATGACAATAAGGAACAAAAATGTGTAGACATGTGAAAGAATACCCAGGGGAGAAAAAACTATATGGAGGCAATATCAGCCGACACCCGATGCCACTATCATTTATTGCACTATATTGGCTTCCCTTCTGGCCTTATCAGCTTATCAGGACACAATAGTGATTATAGACATCATCTCTAGTTCTCTCTCTATCTAGTTCTCTCTCTAAAGTACAGGCATAAGTAAAGTACTTTACTTATGCCTGACTTTTTAGAAGAAGGCCGATGCACACCTCAAAGGTTGGTGACAGGTGCGAGGACAAAAAGTGTTCAGAAGGGGATCTGATCTCTGATAAGGACATCAAAGAAAAGGACCTGCACACTGTCTGGAACTTAAAAAAAGTTTTGCACTGGATCTTCATCAGGACAGACAATTCATTGTCTGTCCTAATGAAGGTCTGACGACGAGATCCCTTCTGAACTTATGCCTGACTGACAACCCTGGGGTATTAATAGGCCGTTGACAAGGGACCGCTAGAGTTCTCGGTCACTGCAGTTCTTTTCTATGTGCGACCAGGTGTATCAAGTGGTGTAATGTAACTAAGTACATTTACTCAAGTACTATACTTAAGTAAAATGTTTTGGTATTTTTACTTTACTGGAGTAAAGTACTGTAGTGGAGTACTTTTACTTCTACTCCACTACATCTCAGAGGCAACCATTAAACTTTTACTCCACTACAATTATTTGAAAACTTTAGTTGTCAGTACGTTGGTGTTTCGACGATACTTTCCACAGATCGTATTTGTATACAGTCCCCTGTTCCTAGCCTGGGACCAGACGAATCTGCGAGTGCAAAAAAAAATTGCACTCTGCGATTTGGGTCTGGCACCGCTCCATAGAGAATCCATTTCCTGCTCCAGAAGACGTGGGGGACCAATCAGGGCCCAGTATTCAAATATGGGAGACTGTAATTGGTAGTTGGTTGTAGGTCTAACCAATTGCGTCGAGGGCCATTGTTTTGATCCCGCCCCTTGGGGAAAAAAACGTCCTCATGGAAGCACCAGACTCATATACAGTACACGCAGTGATATAGTCTGGCTACGCGAGACTACCCTGTTCCCCTCTTCTGGCTGCATCTTCTGCCTGTTTTACAAGGTCCTCCATGTAAGCCCTCTTGTCTGCTCTAACCAGCCTCTTTACTTTTTGGTCTGCTTCTCTGTACTGGTCTATGTATTTTTCTTCAGGTCTCCTGTTTTCAATGGCCTGCCAGGTGTCTGTTGTAATCCAATTCTTCCTTTTGTGTTTGGTTGTTCCTAGACAGGCTTCACTACACTTTCAGAATATGCTGTTCTAATCTGTTCCCACATGATATTGATGTTTTTATCTGGTTGTATTGTATTGACATCAGCTGGAGGGGAAGGTCGGCCTGGAAGAACTACCACAGAAAAAACACAAAACACACTCCAACATCATGTTTATTATGTTCTCAACTTCATAGAAATAGGGTTTGTGTGCAAAATCGGCAAAGTTGCCGTTTGTGTTACACATATAAAGGCTGGTATAGCGGCAGCACGATGTGCGACGCACGTCACTCCCAACACATAATATACTACATACTGGGGACACATGTAATGTGTAAGTATTGGCACTAAATAAATATATTTCGCAACCTAACTTAATCTATGCAAGTTTTCATTGTGTGGTCATTAAGTATCCATTGTATGTTCGCTAATGAGATCTTGTTGACAAATACCTGAAATACACACACACACGGTGTGATAGCTTCCTGTTTGTTTGAATGGTATATTACAATTGTGATTTTTGCCTTGTGCAAGATGTGAATCAAACTGCATTAAACCGAAACATTTCCCATCATGTGCAGTGGCATAAAACTAAACTAACGGATACTGTGTTTCAACAGCAATATGAATGAAAAGCAATCAATCAATCTGATTTATTTCACCTGGCAGTCGAGCAGTAAAAAGGAGTTCAGGGTCATTTAACACCATTATCATTATTCCCGTTAAGGTTGGCTATACATTAGTTTTCTCAAAATTACAAACAAGAGGTTGAAACATTACCAGTTTACCACCTTCACATCTTTATTTTTAACACATTATGGGTATTCGGGGGCACGGCTGATACGCCATTGTTTTGTAGGTGCAAACAACACAGGTATCAGCTTTGAGTTTGTGAGACGTCCTGTATTGTTTACAGCAGGGGTCTTCAACGTTTTTCAGTCCAAGGACTCCTTAGGTGAGAGAGAGATGAAGCAGGGATTGTTTTGCAGATTAAACTTTTTCATAGATTTCATAGATAGCTTCATAGACTTGTTTGACAGCACTGTCAATGTGTAGCGTTGTAGACAGTTGACCACTTAAACCCTCAATACTTTGAAAACTTGTACTTTGTCTGCTCTTTCTCCCCCTACACCAAACCTCTTTGCCGAAAATAGCAGATCTACAAGCTCACAACGCCTCACGCTGCGAGGCGTAGTGAGCTTGTAGATCTGCTATTTTCAGCTAATGTTCTCCTCAGAAAAGGGATGCTAGGGTTCAAGTGGTTAATGTGGCAAAAAAAGTTCCTATCACACAAAGATTTGGCGGCCCCTCTGTAGTAACTCTGAGGACCCCAAATGGGGTCCCGGACCCCCTGTTGAAGACCCATATGGTTTACAGTGAAAATGTTTCTGTCCTAGCGCAAACTTATGTTTAAGTACCGTAATATAATCACCATCTTATGACAAATATTTGTTCTTCAAGCTCCTTGGCCACAAAAAGTGTCGATTCTATTCCCCTATTCGCATGTAATAGTGCGTGATGTCACTGTAGCTGAAAGAATACAGGATTCTTGTTTAGCTGTCAAATTCTGCACCCATGCAGCTAGCTCATACATTTTTTAAGTGAAGTAAACACCCAGAGACAGTGGGCATCGGCATTCTGCAGTTGCAGATTGTGGCTTCAAACTGGCTTCGAATGGGAGACCATTCTGTCTCCATACAACATCTGTGATGAACAATGGTGGAAAAAGTATTGACATTTTTTACTTAAGTAAAAGTATCAATACTGTAATGTAGAACAAGTAAAAGTCCGGAATTTACTTGAGTAAAAGTACAAAACTATTGGTATCAAAATGTACTTAAAGTACTCATTATGCAGAGTTACCCATTTCAAAAGTTTTCAAATGTATAAGATGTATAAAAATCGTTTGAAAATAGCCGATCTACAAGCTCACAATGCATCGCATTTTAAGTTGTAGATCGGCTATTCTCAAATGGCCGAAATGTATAAAGGGCTGAAGTTGTTAATGTATGTTGTTCAATAATAATCAAAATCTACAAAGTAACTAGTAGTTCATTTCAAATAATTATAGTGGAGTTCGAGTACAATATTTGCCTCCGAGATGTAGTGGAGTAGAAGTAAAAGTACTGAAAACTGGAAATACCTCAAAATTGTACTTAGGATAATTCCTTTTAACAGGACGTTCATGAAAGTCCTTGCGGGCTTGTTTCCAATGAGGGCCTGTGAGCAATTAGGGGTTAAGAGTCTTGCTCAGGGACGAATTTCATTTCATCGACACATATGCTGGCGTGGCCTGGAATCGTACCTGGGGCAACCAGGGCCTCCGGCTCCCTAGGCGGGCTCACTAACCACTCAGCTATGGCCGCCCCACTGAAGTACAGTATTTGAGTAAATATACTTAGTTACTCTACACCACTGGCAATGAATGCACGTTCACCTCTAGCCAAACTATCCGGTGCAGAGTTCCACTGACTGACTCTTTCATCTATTCTGCTGGTTGAGAACAAAAGCGGCCCGATTGCATGGAGAGTCTCAGAGCTGTCATGAGTGTCAGACTCTTGAACGATGCCAGAATCTCTGAAAGATGGTGAACAATCAGAGATACGTGAACTGAATCAATTTAAAGGAGTATTTTGACTTTAAAACATTTCTGGGGGTCATTTTAATGTCGTCCCTGGTTCTGGTGACTGATATTGGCTTTCTAATGTGTGAGGGGGCCGTGATGTTTCTGTTTCTGTTTTATTATTTTATTGTATTTTTTTTCTTTTTTTTTCCTTTTCCATAGAAATTATATATTTAAAAAAATGCATTAGAAGGACAATATCAGCCAATATCAGCTACCAGAACCAATTAAAAAAACTACCTTGGGTGCAACGTGCACACAGAAGACAGAGTAGACGTTAAAATGACCCCAGAAGTGTTTTAAAGTGAAATATCCCTTTAAAGACAAAGCTGAAGTGGGGTCTAATGACTGTTTGGTCCACAGTGTCTCTATCTTCCCGTAGAGGACACAGCACTTCTAGCTGCTGTTTATTGGAATCAAATAATATGCAGCACAGTAATTGGCTGGAGAGTGTAATTGGAGGCTGTCACGCTCAGCACTGCCACGGTAGTATATAATTATTATATATTGAGTGTAGCAGGGAATCAGTGAAATTAGTTTTAAGCACACAATGGCATCATTGCATAACAGCCTCGAAAACAGAGAGAAATATCCATTTACAGACAACCACCTGGACTATTCGCATTCCAGTCCACACCTCACGTATACCCTCTGACGCCCCCCTGGTCAAATGCAATATACGAGAAAAAAAAGCACCCCAGGGTGTATATTAGCATGCATGCGCACCCACGCATACCTGTGCATACCGCTCACATATTCATGGTGAGGGAGGGTATTGGATCTTCATATTGGATTTTCGACCATTTTCGCTAACATCATAAAGGTGTCGCTTCCATTTCAATGTCAAGGTCTGAATCTCAAAGAACGGTACGCACACTCATGCACACACACACTTGCGCGCACGCACACACACTCGTGCGCGCGCACACACACACACCAACACACACACACACACACACACACACACACAGTTCTGCCCAGGAACAAAGCCTCACATCTCTGTGAGGAGAGTAGAAGGAGACATCCCACCGGCAGTCATCACACTCCCTCCCTGCGCTGCTTGTGTGCCGATTGCATTCAGTGATAGCCTCCGGCCCCATTCCATCTAAATTCCCAATCTCGACAGCTGCGAAGTGTGGGCTTCTCCTTTGGACTGTCACACAGGTGAAAATGGCTCCCCGGACTACAATGTGCCCTGCCATCCTCAAGAGGGCTGAGTCTAATGCACACTGATGCTTAAGTCAATAATGACCCCGCCGGCTGACCTTGGGGGGAGGGTTGCAGTGCTCTGACTTTTGATCATGGGAGGCAAGTGAGGTTGGAAAGTAAGTACATTTACTTACTGTTAGCCACTTGAACCCCATATGGTTGACCGGAGTCCCTCAGGGTTCTATATGAGATCAGGGTGTTTTCTGTTTTCTGTTATTGTGGGGAAAGCTTTCGCTGAAAACAGCCGATCGACAAGCTCAGCGTTGTGAGCTTGTCGATCTGCTATTTTCTGCGACGGTTTTCCCTCAGAATATGGATCCTGGGGTTTAAGTGGTTAAGTAGATTTTTTTAGGTACCTTTTACTTTACTGTTACTTAATTTTTTTGAATAAAATAAAACATATTTATAATATACTTATACTTTGATACAGTAGTTATATTTTGAGGCCAATGCTTTTGTACTTTTACTCAAGTAAAATGTTGAGTAGAGGCCTTTATTTTTTAAATGGCGGTATATATTACAGTAGTAAAAGACCTGACTACTGCTTCCCCCACTGGGAGGGAGACACTGTAGACAGACCTTTGATCATGGGAGACAGCTGCCTATGTCAGGGGATGTGAGGTGCAACCAAACGTGACAATAGATTCCCCCTGTCATTGCTTTCCTGGAACCAAACCCGTACCATGTACAGACAGACATTCTCTTGCAAATGACATGGATTATGTAGGGCCTAACAGAGAACGTCCTCTATCTTCTTACAATAAATGCACGGAATCTCTGTACGTACGTACGTCTGTAATCCACCTATTTCGAAAACCGTTCGACCGACCAACTTCAAATTTCGGCACACGCGTCGCAGACAACCCGAGGGAGTGCAGTGCCCTGCGTCGAGTGGTTCTGATAGGTGGTTGTCCAGAACCGCCAGAAAAGGCTCTCGCCCAAATGAGCCAATTGGTTGTCATGGAAACCCCAGCCAAAGCTTGATTTGGAAGATTCACACCACTGCACAAGGACTTACCAGAATCACCATATATGGGCATAAAAGGGACATGGACAGACAGATATAGAGATCTCCATTAGTGGGAATAAAAGGGACACAGGCGGACAGACGGTTACAACGGGTATCACTGGTATTGCATAATAGGGTGGGGCATGCATTGCCTATATTTGCATTGTTCCCACCTGTCTAGTATTTCTAATTAACCACATGAATCCTAGCGTCCATATTCTGGGGCAAACATTCAGCTAAATTTGCAGATCCTCAAGCTCACAACATGGCAAAACACGACACGTTGTGAGCATGTAGATCTGCTATTTTCAGTCAAAGTTCTTTGCTGTTGAGGAAAAAAAAAGGAACAGACCATTCTAGAGCCTGAGGTCAACTAAGTATGGATTTAACCTCTTGAACCCCAGAATCCATATTCTCGAGGGAACATTAACCAGAAATCGCTGATCTTTGAGATTTGGTGTAGACTCAGATTCAGATCCACTTAACCAAGAGGAACCAAATTGGACATGGCACCCCTTCTCCATTGAACTCAATGTTCTTTTCTGACACCCTATTACTTTGAATGGTGTCCTCACTGCAATGGAAGTGTACATATTAAAAATGTATTTGAAATAAAGTTTGAAATAAGTCATTTCAGATTCAGTTGTGCCTTGTCAGTTGTCGCCATAGGAAAGTGTCAACAGTGCAAAAACAATGTAAATGTCCCACGATTAAGGGAAGTAAAACGTGTAGCTGTAACAAACTGAGTTATTCATCTTTGTCAATATTTGGCTGTTGAACCCTGGAGCTGGAGAGCAGTGCTTGTTGCTGTCAATGTATTGCAAGAGGTTATGCTGTCTCAAACTTGGAGGCACTGATCAAGTTCTCCAGCAGAGGGCAATCACACCCCACATGGAAGTGGTCTGTTGAGAGGAGAGTGGAGCGCCACTCACCCTCAGTGGTGTAAAGTAACTAAGTACTTGTACTCAAGTACTGTACTTTGAGGTACTTTTACTTTACTGGAGTATTTCCACATTTCCATACTTTTACTTATACTCCACTACATGTCAGAGGCAAATATTGTACTTTTTACTCCACTACAATTATTTGAAAACGTTAGTTACTAGTTACTTATACTGTAGATTTTTATTATTATTACAAAACATACAGTAATAATTCTAGGGTGCTCAGGCCCTTTGAGGTAGAGGTCTTGTGAAGTAGACGCATAAAGGACACTACTGTCCATGCTAAGGGGCAGGGATTTTATGTCCTAGATATTATATAGCTCTATGTTCCGTATAGACAAACGCCATAATGACACGGAGCTACCAATAAGTGTCTTATAAACAATATTTCTGAGATTAATGTTACAGAGTATGCCATTAATCAGAACCAGATTGAAAGGGTGATGCACCTCTTGACATTCTGCTTCACGT
Organism: Gymnoscopelus braueri; assembly: GCF_963280865.1. Lineage (NCBI taxonomy): Eukaryota > Metazoa > Chordata > Actinopteri > Myctophiformes > Myctophidae > Gymnoscopelus > Gymnoscopelus braueri. The sequence goes on from NC_137623.1 coordinate 37,660,341, forward strand.
CTCCAATGACTGATGGTGACCGTAAGAATATTTTGAACACGTGGATCATTAAAAACAGACACCAGAGAGACATAGACTATTCAGAATATCAAAAGGTTGAGCAGCTACATCAGGTAAATATTTGAACCACTTGGCATTTGAAACCTGGCATCGCTATTTTGGGCATGTCATCTTAGGTGTGAGCTAGTAGAAGTAGCTAGTAGCTATTTTCACGTGACACCATCACAAAGTATAAAATAGGGCTCAAGTGTCACCATAGTTAAATAACCCCAAATAACAATCACTCTGTCAAAATACTAAATTGAACCATTACAATAGCTACATTATTAATTAATAACTTTAAAAAAAAAATCTAACATGCCAGCCTGGACCGCTGGCGTAGAGGTCCAGGCACCTAGGCTCAGTATAACCTGACAGTGTGTTGTGGGTTCGAGTCCCGATCCCGACGGCCTTTGCTGCATGTCACTCCCCGTCTCTCTCTCCCCATTTCCTGTCAGCCTACTGCTACTGTCCTGTCAAAGGAATAAAAGCCCCACCCCCCCCCCCCCCCAAAAAAAAGAAATCAAACATACCAAGATGTGATTGGAAAGTATTGCTGTTGCGACTACAATTGTAACATCTTAACCTTTAATGTGATATGCTACTGTACTTCAGTGCAACTTTAACAACATATTGCTGGGACCACGACAGAAAATTGCAGGAGATGGTGTTTTGTTTTATGTCAATGTCTTGTTTAAAAACATACATACATACATACATACATACATACATACATACATATTTATGGAGAGCTGTATTATTTAATGGCTAAATGTTAAAATGTTATTCTCCAATAAAAATATGTATATAAAAAAAAATTGCAGTAGACACAAGACAGAACTAGAAAAAGTGCTCCTCGGAGCACAGGTCTCCGCCAGGTCACGTAGATTTATTCACACCGACCCGCCTACCAGGCATGCAAACAGCCCCGAGGTGAAAAAGGTGACATGTGTTTTTCTTTCGGGTCAGGTGTCACACAATTGCCCTATTTGGGTTCAAAAAGGTGACTGTAGCTGAAAAGTGACACTTTTGCATGTCTGGCCTACATTAGGGAATTTGCAAAAGCTTCCCCTATGAAAAGCAATATACAACAGAGCAACACCATCTCATGATAGAATTTAACTGATGTGCAGTGTTTCTCTTCCCACGTGATTTAGCCATTCAGCGACCAGGCTCCATGCACACACAAACCCAACAGCTAACATACGGCGTCTTCATGCCGGGACGCACACCCAGTGAGCCTAAAATAACTGTCCTACAGTATACAGTACTTTAATAGAGAGAATTCCCATATGGGACTGCGCTGTAACCCAATGCAGGCATAGCGGAGGCTCCATTCACAACTGGCAGTATCTTGTATCCTGAATTATCCACATTGTGTCTAGATCCATTTGAGACAGATTGCATTTCATACCTGCCATCAACATGATTGGAATTCTAGGGTGGACTTCCATTGTGCTTCAACTGTGAAAGCACGTATTAAGAGAACCAATGCAAATATCAAAATGCACAAAATCCTAGATCCAAATGCGAGAATGGAAACTGGAAGAGAACAAACATACAGTAGGCTAATACAAGAAAACACTGCGCATTTTAAACACGCTGCAACATAGAACCAAGTTAGACAACAATTGCAGAAACACTGCAAAAAGCTATCACAGTGACAGTACAAAAGAGGTTTTCCAGTGGGCACCTACAGTATTGGGGACAGAATCACTTGGACCACTCACATGAAACATACATATTTTTAGACAAACTAAATATCTAAATATGCGTACAAAAACTTAACATTTAGTTTGGCGAAATAGAATTTGCGTTCACATTATGTTACAAATAATCCCTGAGCACCTCCAATAGGCTGTGGGCATTACTGTAGTTCCCTTTCCCAGAAGGTGGCAGAAACATTTCGTGTTCTGGGTCACTTTGTTGTGTGCCAACAGTTCAAATCCGTTTCTGAGCCAAACAAATGAAGTCTATTATACAGTAAGTCTATTCTGGACTTAATGATTGGGATCCCAAGACTGCAAGCAAAGATGCTTAATTTAGGAAGGTAGCCCAACCCACGCTCCGCCACTATAGGTAAGAAAATATGTTTTCCTAAATGGGTGCCGTCTGACAGAAAAAGGTCGATAACAAAGTTGATTTTCTTTACTTTTTCCACCACTGGGTTCTTGTATTACAGATAAAGTGATGCTCACACAGGAGCGCTCATACATAATGTTTTAAAACGTCTTCCCCTTCAGCAAATGAAGGAATGAGCTGGTATGTATGTGCAGTCAGACCCCTGCAGCCCAGATGTCACCAGCCAGTGACCCCGCTGGAGGCTCATCTCATCTTCTGCTGACTCAGCATGAGCCTCAGAGCAGTGGGCACAAGCAGTGTTGCCATGTCCGCTTATTATAAGCGAGTTTGGGCTTGTTTTTTCTGTAAAGTACCTTGTATTAAATTAAATATTAGTTGCGGGTTGCGGCATTTTGGGCTTGCTTCCTAAATGTTGTTTAAACCAGTGTTTCTCAAATATTTTCATTTCAAGTACGCCCCTAAATTAATGTGAATTTGTTCGCGGATCCCTCATTCTCCTTTGTGTTTCAATGTTTCAAAAATATTCCAAATATTTCACATTTTCTTTCAAGGTCTTTTGAGAATAGCCGATCTACAAACTCACAACGCGCCGCATCATTGTTAGCTTGTAGATCGGCTATTTTTAAGTAGCCGGTGTGTGTGTGTGTGTGTGTATGTGTGCGTGTGCGTGCATGCTCATGTGGCCTATAGTCACTTATTCTGGGCTTGTTTTCATAGAACTGGTTGCTTGTTTCTCTCGCAGAATCTGTCAACACTAGTCATAAGTCTCTGCCGGGGCAGGTGGCTGGTGGTGGTAGAACGTTGACTCTGCAAGACTACTGTCTCGCCATCACCTATTCACCTTCCTTTGCACTTTTAAAAATATTTTTAGTTTATCACCCTTTAACTTCTGTTCTATAGGGCCTATAAAACAGAAAAACAGCCTACAGTATAACATATAGTATAGGGCTAGGCTATAGGCTATAGGCTGTTTTTTATAAAATGTAGAAAAACAGCCTATAGTATAGGGCTAGGCTATAGGCTGTTTTTCTCGTTAAAGTTGATATCTTTAACTTTCTTTTAGTGAATAAAATGTTATTTTAACCAATCTTGTATGGTAGAGTATAGCCTATGTCGACTAACACAACTGCTGTGGTTGGATGTTGTCTCCCTCCTCTATTGAGAAATCTCTCCCTCTCTTTCTTTCTCTCTCTCTCTCTTTTACCCTAGTCATGGTTGGACTCCAGTGCCAAAAGCGTCTCTCCCCAAAGTTCAAGACGGGGGAGGAGAGGAGATAAATGGACACGGGGAAGGGGGAGTAGTTTCCTCCCGTGATACCCTGTCCCTGCACTCTCTCCACTGTACGGTGAGTGTGTGTGTATGTGTGTGTGTGTGTGTGAGAGAGAGAGAGAGAGAGATGGGATACCACTCTGCGAGAAAGGGAGTCGACAAGAGGTCGGACCCTGTGCCTGAGAGGAAAGGAACCACTTGGTTATGTGCTGTGGGCAATGTGTGTGGACTGAGGGGAACAGCATCCAACATGAGCAGAAGTAGGCCTACTTTCTTTGAGGTAAGTCTGGGTGTCAGTGTGTGTGTTGATGGAAAGGCCTTGTTGAAAAGATTATCACTTAACCCATTAAGACCTGAGGCCAATTCTACAAATGCCTTCTAAATCAGTAGTTCTCACACTTTTAGAAATAGCAGATGTACAAGCTCGCAAAAGTGACGCGATGTGAGCTTGTATATCTACTATTTTTGAATAGCCGACGCAAATGCACACAGATGCTTTGCCGGTTTTAATGGGTTAAAAAACATAATTATTATTATGATATATATATAATAATAATTTGTTGTGTTCTTTTACTTGAATGATGTATTAAACAACTTGGATGATTGTGGGTGAATTAACCGAAGCTTTGGATATAACTTTTTTCCCCATCACTTTTTGACAGTTAGAAATCTATCAGTATGCTGCAATGTGCGTACATTATTATTATTCAACCAGAGAACTTTGTTATTTTGTTTGTAATATATGCACACAAATTGCATGCACACATTGTGTGCGTGTGAGTGTGAGTGTGAGTGTGAGTGTGAGTGTGAGTGTGAGTGTGAGTGTGTGTGTGTGTGTGTGTGTGTGTGTGTGTGTGTGTGTGTGTGTGTGTGTGTGTGTGTGTGTGCGTGCGCGTTACATGGGGGCGTGTAGAGGGGGTGGTTGATATAGTAGCTGAATTCCAAAGCCACAAAGTTGGCTAAAAGTTGTGTCTCGTGACTGTCAGCAAAGTAAAATGTAACTCCTTGACTCTTTGACATCTTACTTTACAGTGCTAATCTAGCGTGTCAGTTATCAGTTTGTGTGGGTATTCTTAAACACATTTTAAGTGTTCAGTGTGAGAGCACTAGGCCTCTTCAAGCTAATTTATGGCTTTGCTCTGGCATGTCCAACATGCATGCAGCACAGCGACCGCGTGCTGTTACTATAGACGCCACATGCAAAATTAGCACACATCACATGCCTTAAATGGCAAACTACAGCTGTAGGCCAACTTGAATGTCACATATCGCCGTTGTCAGGCAGAAACCTTATAAATTTCAACTTATATTTTGTTTTGTTTTCTTCCTTAATGAATGCCCTACTTTGTGGTAGGAAGAGTGTCACGCGAAAGTAACACAAATAGCTGTAATAATCTACAAGCTCAAGCTTATGCAGTAGATCTGCCATTTTTGCTTTGTTTTAAACAGATACACTTAACTACTTCACTTTCAAAATGTTTAAAACATTTTGAAAGGGAAGTAGGAAAGTGTGTTTTCTGTGTGTTTTATAAAGATTTAACCAATGAAAAGCATTATTAAAGGAGCTTGTGACTAACTACATTGGATCCACTGGAACAAAGGTTCTTCTTTTGCATTTCCTGAAAGGTAACGGTTTTGGACATACAAGGTTTCTACCCGACAGTGTTGATATGAATGCACTGTGTCTGTGAATTAATCTTCTACGACAGCATTGGGTGTTCATATTTGTAGGCAGTACAGCAAGTGCCATGTACAATATAGTGTTCTGTCAGGTAATAGTAGTCAGTTAAATCCCTAAAAAAAACTTTTTGCAAATCAGCCATGCTGTTTTGATACAATTTTCTAGCTGTCCTGTAGCTGTCAGAATGCATTATACATGTAACTCAATAACCCTCTTGTCAGTATTCTCTATAAATCATGGTTTAGTGGTGTATTTACAGCTAGTAGGGTGGAAGGTTATGGTGAATTTAGGGAAGTACTGTCAATTGGCAGTGCACCAAAAAAAAGAAAGAAAAACATCAACTGAGTGCCTTATTGATTACACATGCACTTCCTGGTTGAAACGAGAGGTGATTTATAACAAGCCTTCTGTCCAGTATTAACTACTTAAAAAAGAAAGAAAATAGCAGATCGACAAGCTCACAACGCAGCGTTGCGACACGTTGTGAGCTTGTCGATCTGCTTTTTTCAGCAAAAGCTTTCCGCACAATCCCAGAAAACTGAAAAGATACTAGTATAGAGCCCTGAGGGACTCCCTTCAACCATATGGGAAGTGGTTATACTTAGTTGCGCGCCAGTGTCGCACACCAGCAAATAACAATGTGTTGCACGCATTGTGAGCTTGTAGATCTGCTGCACTTTGAAGAAAGAATGGAGTCGATCATCTGTCCACAGGTAAAAATGAATGGGCAGCCATGTGTTGATATGATGAGCTATTCTCAGCTAAGGTTGAATGTAATGGACTCATTCAGTGATTTAAGTTCAGCCATTATATTCTGTATTATGTCTCAGTTTAAGAGGACCTGATTAGATCTAACCTAAAACACTCAATGTAAAACTGAGAGGCAAATGTGGTATGTCTTTCCAAGGGTTCTGGTTCTTCGCTGTCGGGTAGAAACCTTGTATTTCCTATATTTCATCTTGTTAAGTGTGTTCATAAATGAATGCACTATCTATAGTTTGTCGTATGACAGTGTCTTCTGTCTTGCAAAAGCTGCGCAGGTTCCTTTTCTTGAAAGGTAAATGGTTCGGACATACAACGTTTCCGCCCGACAGCAACCGATATGTTACAAAGATACAGGGCCTTATAAGTGTTCACTACTTGAGCCATTCCCAAAGCCTCATAGACATAGACTACACAGACAAGAGTCTGCAGACAGTCACATATCGTTGCTGTCAGGCAGAAACCTCTCCATATTTTTACTTTTTGTGTTTTTTCGTAAATTTGTGTCCGGGTAGCTCAGTCGGTAGAGCTCTCGCCTTAGGACCACAAAGTCAAGGGTTCGATGCCGGGCACCGCCAACTCAGCTTATGAGTAGCACGGCTTGGGTGCGGCAAGTTGTGTGGTAAGTAATGGGAGCTGATGGTACTATAGGTGTGGCGCTCCACCTCAGCAATCCATCTCCCAGGGGTCCCGCGTTATCGGCTGATACCGACAATAAGCCTCTCTCGACCTAAAGCCTCGTAGATAGAGTACACAGACAAGAGTCTGTAGTCAGTCACATATTGTTGCTGTCGGGCATAAACCTCTTATCTCCATATTTAACGCCCTACCCTAATCATACTACAGCGTCACACAAAAGTAGCAAAAGCACTGCTATATTATTCAACAAGAAACACATCTGATGATACCCACCGGCAGCAAAATGACCCTCCAACATGTCCCTGCACTTAAATGTCAGCAACACCCAGCACCATCAGTTTGAACACAGCCAAAAGCAGATCTGGACAAATCTGAAAGACCGGTTTCGTTTAATGACTATTAGAGATACTGTGTACCGATTTGCAGGATGTTTGGACCTTCGCCTTCGGCCTGGCAGAGACAACAATGCAAAATCCTGAGCATGAATTTAATTCAGAGAGCAAAAATTGACCCGTACGAGTCTCTCGGAGTCAATTGACACTCACGCATTTTGCAGTGTACGCACGCAGTAAATAAAGGAAGCCCATCAGTGAATGAGTATATTGACAGCAGACTAGCGATGGCTCTCTTAATCTGTGATGTGTGTGTTCCTGGCATGGCTCAGCTCCATGCCGGCGCCTCTTAAGAAAATATGCCAGTGAACTATAGGAAAAAGGAGGGGGGCAAACTACAGAGCCCTGGGGGACCCTGAGCATATAGGCTTTAAGTGGTTCTTTCTTTCTTTCTCTCTTTCTTTCGACAGGACAATGCAAAATTTGCATTGCAAATTATTGAACATTCCATACATGAAAGTGAAATTAATCAGCTAATCGTGATCTCATGTAAACATACCGGATGGATTTAGCTAGAAGCTCATTTACATCCGTATAGTCCCCTATTGTGGTAATACCAACACAGGCCCAAGGACCCAGCTTTCACTGTATTTTGATTCCCATTAGCCAATTTTAATATAGGATTGTGAAAATAGCCAATGTATAAGCTCACAACGCGTCAAAGTACAAGATAACGCTTAAGTGGTTACTCATTTTGTATAGTTTTTTTTTAATATGTAAAAAAAACTGTGCTTATCCATTACTTGATGAATCTTTTTTTTTCTTCCTTTCTTTCTTTCTTTACCTTTATCTATACAGGTGAAAATCCCATTGAGATCCCATTCAAGGTCTCTTTTACGATGGAGCCCTGTTTAGTGTAGCAGCAGCAGGAAAATGTTGGCAGCGAACGCAACATAAAACAAACAATCACATAGAAACAGATCGATAAAAGTAATCTATAGAATAATCGCGAAAACATAATAATCGACAGGTGCAGCCCAGCCCCCAGTACATTCCTAGAGAGAGGCCATTGTCCCGTCTTTCTCACTCTCTCTCTCTCTCTCTCTCTCTCCCCCTCTAGCCTTCTTTAACTGTGGACTCAGCAAATCTTTAGGCATCCATTAGCAGAGTATTACGGTGTCCGGTAAAAGACAGCAGTCCGCTGTGCTGAGCAGCACAGTATGGAGTGCTTTCAGGGCAAATTGTGGTGCGTCCACCAGCACCCACCCTTCCTCCATGCATATGCTGTACATCACCACTGACACGCTCTAATTAAGTAATTAAAACCGGGAAAGCAGCTGTGTCATTTTAGACCCTTGACATGAAAGTTTGAGAACCAGTTTGAGAACCACTGATATAGAAAAGACATTTTTAGAATCAGCTTCAGGTCTTAAGGGGTTAAGATTAAAAAAGATCTGTGCTGTGCGAACCTACAGTACAGTAGAAGGACAAGACGACTCATCCCTAGTCTTGGAGGTTGGATGCAGTCATACTCATTATTCTGATTGGGAGCGTACGGATCAGAGAGAGATGGCCAGTCAGATGAGTGTAGGGGTGCAACAGTTAATTGATTATGAAAAAATAAAAAAGATTGTATCCTCATTTTGGGAGCGTTTTTTCCAAATCTTTGGTCTGAACAAGGATTAAGGTTTTTTACGTTAATGTATGCCTTCTGTGTTTGACAGGTTGAAGTCCTGGATTCCAAGACAAGGAATCAGCTTTGTTTTGTAGATAAGGTATGTTTTTGTATCTCTAAGTGCAAGTGATTTTTGTTTTGTTTTAATATGTGTTAAATTGCTCTGTAATCCATATAGCAATCATTGTTACTATACTGTATATAATAGAGTGTTCAGTAACAGGGGTCTACTTATCACTCCAGCTCTTTAATAAACAGAAAATACAGTTTCAGGTGGGGATGCCATTTTGATCTAATTATGAGGGAGAACTCATACAGAATAAAGAGCTGTAACTTTTTAAAACTTGCTCTCTGATCAAGATTGGCCAGGCATAGCCAGTGGAAAAACATTTCCACAGCAGATCTGCAAGCTCATATCATCGCGAAGTCTTGTGAGCTTGTAGATCGGCTTTTCTCATATACCGTAGCTGAAGTAAACATCTGCAAAGTAACTACTAAGTAACGTTTTCAAATAATAATCAAAGAAGGAAATACTCAGAGTAAAAGTACCTCAAAGTTGTACTCTTGAACAGTACTTGAGTAGCAACGTACTTTGTTAATTCCACCAAAAGGAAATGACTATAATCGCGATGTATGTTTTGCATTGCATTCAGTTGGAGCCCCACACCACCGTTGCAGAAATCAAGACTCTTTTTCAGAGATCAAGTGAGTGTTCACACCATATCAAATGATATACTGTAGCGTCTCACTATGCAACGATGGTGCTCCAGCCATCCTGTATTATCGTCTCTGTCGGGTGGAAACCTCATATGTCCAAAACTGTTACTTTTCAGGATTAAAATTCAAAAATAGCAAAAGTAGCAGATCCACAAGCTCGAAACTCGTCGCTTCGCGCCGCGTTTCGAGCTTGCAGATCTACTTACTTTTGATGCTTTTGTGTGACGCTGTAGTATGATCAAGTAGGGCGTTAATTTACGAAAAAAACACAAAAAGTTAAAATATGGAGATAAGAGGTTTCTGCTCGACAGCAACGATATGTTGTACCCATCATAACATAATCTAACCGTATCCGTACAAATTATCTGTATAACAACCTGCCGTTTGTCCTGTATGTCATCCAGAAGATCAATAGACTTGACAGCTCATATGGCTTATCTGACAGGTTATATTGTATACTATAACCTTTATCGTTGCTGGCCCCGTTAAGTTTTTAGACTTAAATAGCCAACAGAAATGTGCTATTAAAGCTGAGCCAGTGTGCGAGGCCTGCAGTATTCCTACTGTCTGTCTCAGTGTGTTTGTAAGCCTGGGGCTGCCTCGGTCCACCAGAGCAGTAGACTAATCCATTGTGATTAATTATTACTGGGCCCCAAGCCCTAGCTGTCTGTTTGTCCTAAAATGCCTCTGGCTCAGCCATTTCCCAACCTGTGGGCCAGGGCCCACTGGTGGGCCGCGGGGGTATTGCAAGTGGGGCCCCGAATAATTGGCAAAACACCAAAGATTTAAATGATAATATAGCATTAATATTTAAAAGTGTATTACTATGTACTATATGACTGTATTACTATGTATAGGGGAGACAATGAGTTTCATCCCGGCATTTGCCAAGGCACCAAGGCAGAACTGCCAGTCAAAGCGAAGACTGGCCAATCACAGCGCGTCCTCGCCGGACATGCTTGCAGAGACTCTTGGGTAATGAAGTCAAAGACGTTGGCTGCCATGTTATTTGTTTCCAAAGTGGCCACTGATACCCCAAACTACATAGTGCTGCTTTAATAGGAACGTACTGTAAAGTATACTTTGTTGGTTTCATCAATCCAAAGTGCGTATGCGTGTGCGCGTGCGTGTACATGTGTGTGTGTGTGTGTGTGTGTGTGTGTGTGTGTGTGTGTGTGTGTGTGTGTGTGTGTGTGTGTGTGTGTGTGTGTGTGTGTGTGTGTGTGTGTGTGCGTGTGTGCGTGTGAGTAATATAAGGAGAGTGTGATGTAATGACCAGAGAACATTCCAGCACACACTATTTCCAAACGCACCCTTGTATCAACGAATTGACACAAACATTTGAATCGATTAGTCTGATTAACCACTTAAACCCTGTATTATACTTCATCGTACCATGGTGGTGTGCGAAAATAGCATCTAGGAGAGCTGGGAGATCTATAAAACATTTTCCTTAATCTTATTTTGAGGCAAAAGTTTGAAAAAAATGTAATGAATGAAAATGTTGATAATCCTGTGTGTGTGTGTGTGTGTGTGTGTGTGTGTGTGTGTGTGTGTGTGTGTGTGTGTGTGTGTGTGTGTGTGTGTGTGTGTGTGTGTGTGTGTGTGTGTGTGTGTGTGTGTGTGTGTGTGTGTGTGTGTGTGTGTGTGTGTGTGTGCAGATCCCCAGTGGCATCCAGCTAGACAGGCCTTAACGCTTTACCCAAGTGAGTACCTGTGTGTAGATTAGCTCACAATGTTTCATAGATAGAATACAGCTAGTCACATACTGTATGACATGCTAATATAACAATCTCACAGTCACATATATGACATGAACATTATGAACATAACAGTCACAGTTCTTGTGGTTTCACATTGTGCATTTAGACACAGAACAATCCCCCCCCCCCACACACACACACACACACTCTGTATCCCATGAGCATAAAAAGTATTTCAATTTAAGATGATATATTAATTATTATAATATTTCAAGTGGGTTATTGTATGGGTGAAATAGGCTCTCCCTCTGCCTACAGTAGTCTGTGTCTCTCTGTCTGTCTGTCTGTCTGTCTGTCTGTCTGTCTGTCTGTCTCTCTCTCTCTCTCTCTTATTGTGTAGGTACTCTCTCTCCCTCTCCCTCTCACTCTAAACTTTATTTATACTTTTTAAATTGTTTATACTACTCAATTAAGTTTTTGTTGTTTGTGTGTTTGTTTCCAGATGGTAAAGCCCTATCAGATGATGAGACCTTACAGTCTCTACCTGTTGGCACCACAGCCACCATGTACTTCACAGATCTGGGCCCACAGTTAGGATGGACTATGGTAAGAGGAGTCACTTTATCTGTCAAGACCCTCTACAGGAAAACTGTTTTCTGTAGACTGATTAAGTACAGTACGTTTAACCACTTTTACACTGCCATCCTGTTTTTGTGCAATACATTCAAATATTGCATCAATTGTTTCTAAAAAATGGACGACCTACATGCAAGCTCACAACGCATTGTGAGTTTGTAGATCAGCTATTTGAAAATGTGTGATAAGCGGGTAATTGGTTAATCAAGCATTATATAGCCACGTTCTTATGTTTTTATGTGTGATGTACTGTCATTGTAATTGTTTTGACCAGGTCTACCTTGTAAAAGTGATCTCATGTCCTGTTAAAAGGAGAAATAAATAATGAATAGCAGTAAAACGTCTTAGATTGCCAATGGCCTTAGTTTTATCTCTTAAATCACTTCTTAAAGCACATTTACTGGCAGATCTGATTTTTGTCAATTATTTATCCCTCCATTATTTAGCCTGATGTGTCATTAGTCATAATTTAATTCATATATTGAGTTTTGTACTTACCGGAAACAACTTAGTGGAAACAGATGATGCCCTGTGGCAACCCCTGATGAGAATTAGACGAAAGAAGAACTTATTGGCATTTGTTTTTAGTCTGCACTTTTTAACAGTTTTGAAAAGTGCCGTTTGAATAAACATTACAAAAAAGATGCCAGTTAAAAAAAAAGGTTTTCTGTGCTTTACTTTGCATAACTCTTTGTAACTGGGTTTCAGGTATTTTTATTAGAGTACATGGGGCCTCTCCTCACCTACCTCCTCTTCTATTTCCGTGTTCCATGCATCTACTCCCACGGCCACGCCTTCACCTCCAGCCCCTATACTGTTGTTACGTAAGTGGAAACACCTCGTCTGCATCACACCACTGCGTAGGCTGCATTGTTATCTGCAAAAGACAGTTTCATACCAATTCATGCTTTTGGTTGTTTTGGTCAGCCGTGTTTATATTGCAGAGAAGCGTCAGGACAAAAGTGGCCTCAGGACTGATTGACTGATTGATTGATTGATTGAATACTTTATTGGTCAGAAATGTAAACGGCACGTAGTACAGTAAGACATTAAGGCTAACAAAAAAGTCCCGGGGGCTTGTTTCCATTGTGATGTATTCAATTCCTCAACTTGGCATAACAAATTTACATGTCATCAACAAATACAAACACCATGTACAAAAGAGATGGGAAAATTACATTTACCAATTATTTGTTTACCAACATTGAGACTGGATGCACAGGTGATTATTTCATGCAATCAATTCTCAACCTGTTGTTTTGGGGTGCGCTGGTTTCAGTGCACCCCAACCCCCTCTTGTGTGTTGGCTGGTGAGGCGCGTCCTAGCGAGACCTGATAGAATGGGTTTCATTGCGCGCATACTGGTTGCACGCATACTGGTTCTTATCAGTGTGACGTCGTCAGGGGTCTATTGGGAGTAAATGCACAGTCATTCCTGAACTTAAGTTTAGATTGTGGGAAAGCTATAGGGGCCCCAAGCCAGCTGACCTGAGGGACGTGGACATAGAAGGAGGTGTTAAACAGTCAGTGGTATGAGGTCAGCCCATTTTAGAGCATAATAAACAAACAACGATTCTATAAGCTCTACTGGCAGCCAGTGGAGAGAGAGGCCAATTTCAGGCTGGACAGGGGTGACTACTTCCAGTATACAGGGAGTTGTAGTAGTCCACACAGGAGGATATGAGATCACCGTGCATTACTCTGTCTAGGTCTTGGAAAGAGAGAAACGGCTTGATCTTGGCAATGGTAAAAGATGGAAAAAAACTGGCTTTTACTACTGCATTTACCTGCTTATATCAATCGTATCAAATAAGTAGTGGTGAATCAGACTTAATTGATTCGAATCTTTCGCGTTGATTCATTGATCCTGAAAATTTACTGTTTTGGACATATGAGGTTTCCACCCGACAGAGACGCTATCTGTCGGGTGGAAACCTCATATGTCCAAGACAGTTCATTTTCAGGATTCAAATTAAAAAAATGGCAAAAGTAGCAGATCTACAAGCTCAAAACGAGTCGCTTGGCATCATATTTCGAGCCTGTAGATCTGCTATTTTTGATGCTTTTGCGTTAATTTACCAAAAAAAGAAATAATAATAATAATAGAGATCAGAGGTTACTGCCCGACAGCCGCAGCGTCGATATATACAAAAGTAAAACTAAATATCAGGGAAAACGCGCTTCTCGAATATCCGATTAATCGAAAACATAATCGATAGAATAATCGCTAGGACAATAATGGATAGTTACAGCCCCATGTTTGAGCACAACCTATCACCAGTGTACCAACATCTCTCCTTCATGTGTCTCTCAGACTGGCCTGCGTCTGTCACACCTGTCACTATGTGAAGAGGTTGGTAGAAACTATCTTTGTTCATCGCTTCTCTCGAGGGACCATGCCTCTCAGGACCACAGTGAAGGTAAGGCCATGACTGGACATGGAATTAACCAATTAAGGCTCGATACTTTATCGAAGTGATTTTCAAACTTTTTCATGTCAAGGACTGCCCAAAATGATATGTATTGGCTGCGGACCCCCCCATCTCAAATATTTTGTGCCAGGGACCTCCAGAAGCAAAGATTTGTCAAAAATGTTTGCTTTAAAAAATATATAATATATATTTTTATTATACTATATTCAAAGATTTGAAAAATAGCAGATCTACAAGCTCATAGTGCAACAACTTCAGTTGTTTGAATTTAATTTCTTTGATGATTTTTGCCCATAACAGACAGGCCCAACATAGGAATCCCAGGTTTTTAGTGGTTAACCGGCTATGTTTATTCTAGAGACCTTTTCCTCTTTGTCAGGTCTCATCTGTCATGTAAGTGATTGTATGATAATACAATACGATACGATCTGAGAAAGGGCTTATAAAGCAGATTGCTTTTAATTGCTTTAACCACTTAACCCCTGTCTACTTTGTCTTCAATGAATAGGGAGAAAAACTATCTATAAGCTCAACGAGTCACAATGCGTTGTGAGATTGAAGATCTGCTATTTTCGCTATTTTTAAAACGTGTAAAATAAATAAATTAATTTTTTGAAAAACTGAAAACGTTGTGGACACCAGGGTTTTTTTTTTTTTGCCTACCGTACTTATTTTGAAGGTGAAGCTGTAAAAAAAAAGGAAAAAAAAAAACTCGTAGATTGACACTAAGCACACGTGATGTCTTTATTCTGGGTTAGAACTGCACATACTACTGGAGCTTCTCAGCATGGTTGGCCTACCATATCAACCACCCCCTCTACACACCCCCATGTAAGTTACACACACACACACACACACACACACGCACGCTCGCACGCGTGCGTGCCAAACACACGCGCGCCAAACACATACACATGCCAAACATACTGTACACACACACACGCCAAACACCCATTCATAATGTAATCCATATTGTTTGACTTTCTGTCTCTTGCTTCTAACTCTTTAAATCTCCATTAATAAATAGTTGTTGTATCCATTGACCATGGAGTCAGGTTACATATCTTCTCTGTTGGGTGGAAACCTCATATGTCCAAAGCCGTTACTTTTCAGGAATCTAATTTAAAAAAATAGGAAAAGTAGCAGATCTACAAGCTTGAAATGCGATGTGCCACGTTTCGAGCTTGCGGATCTGCTACTTTTGTGTGACGCTGTCATATGATCGAGTAGGGCATTAATTTAAAAAAAAGTAAGAATATGGAGATAAGAGGTTTCTGCCTGAATAACTGAATGTGTGGTTGAATGTGAATGTGAACGTTAGGGGGTCGCAACTGCCATCCACTCAGACCCCAAAGGACGCCTGGACGCCACCTGCCGGGGGAAGTACCTGATTTCGTGATCTGAATTCAGATGGACTTTTATCTGACTCTCTTCCTTCCTCCACAGCGTACGGAGACGTCCAAGTCAACTATGCACTAGTCATATTTGTGGTATGTATGTACGGCTGACAACGCTACACTGCTCCACCATAAATATTCCCAGTTTAATACTAGTTTCCCATGTTTGTCTAGCTCCATTAAGAACCTCTCACTCCGCTATACAGCTCCGAGATGAGGTTCTATGTCGTTCTCATCCAGAATCGGTGGAACGTCCGCCAACGCTCCGCTGTTTACCCTTTTGTATACATCGTATCCCAAAACTAATGGTAGATTCCAAACCGCACGGATGTTTAAGGTTTGGCCCGGAGTATAATATTTTGGGTCCGGAGAGAAACTACCCGTTTAAATCGCTTATTTAGTCAGCCTGTGGCCATGTTTCCCATTCAACCCGGAAAACCCCCCTACGTCCGCTGCCAGTACTGCTCCCGGTTTGGCTACAATGGGAAATATTGGGCACAGGCTGACTAAATAAGCGATTTAAACGGGTAAACAAAAGGGTAAACAGTGGAGCCTTGGCGGACGTTCGCCCGATCCTGGATGAGAACGACATAGAACCTCATCTCGGAGCTGTATAGCGGAGTGAGAGGTTCTTTATGGAGCTAATGTTTGTCATGACAATACTTATGACTACAGTTGTGTGAGATGGGGAACTTCTCCATTCACTTGGCCCTGAAGAACCTCAGAGTGGACGGTAAGAGCCTAGATCTATCAATTTATGCATATCGTTGCTGTTGGACAGAAACCTCCAATCTCCATAATTTTACTTTTTGTGTTTTTTCATAAATTAACGCCCTACTTGATCATACTACAGCGTCTATTGGTGAGTTTTTGTAAAGGACTGTATTAGGGGGTTCTATGGGGTTAAGCTTCATTCGCCCCCGGGGAGGCGATCAGGACACATTTGACAGGAGATTGAAGAGGGTTTATGACAGCTTTACTTAGGTTGTAGGCACAAGTTGAGTTACAGGCAAATACAGGCTTGGGTTGCAGAATGGAATGGATGGATGGCACAGGCACTGAGTGCGAATGACAATGTGTCAATGTACAGTATGAGGTTCTGCAGTAAACACAGAATAAACAACATGTACAGTATGAGTACAGAATATCATACCTAAAGTATATCACAATATATCACATTACCGCAATAATATGGTATACAATATAATAGGCATCTACAAAGGTTATCACAGTAGTGATGTATCATTAAAATTAACGTAATAAACCAATAAGTGGCTTAATTGGACATCACAGGGCCACCCAGCTGTGGGACAGAACCCTAATGGCGACGCCCGTGAAATACACATGGCCAAACATATCATAGACCTGACTTGCTGAATAAAGTGCTTAAACATAAATGCACTCTCTCACGTGACATTATAGTTACAGAAATATAATGAAGGGGCGCTTAAAGCAAGCTCTAGTCTGTAGCAAACTGACATGAAAGGAAAGGAGTGATCAATCACTGTCAATCAAACGAGCCATGGAGAGAAATAAACAATACAGAAAGGCAGTAACTCTAATAATCATGGTAAATGAATACAGCAGACATTAGTACATTACTGAACTAAACAATGGACTTACAGTAGTCAAAGACGCACACTGGCACTGCAGTGCTGTACAAATGAAGAAGATAGTTTGAAGCAGGTGAACTTCACCGCTCTCTCTGCTGTTGTTACTACTGGAATGAATGAAAATAACCCATAATGCATTGCTCAATTAAGGTGGCAGGTACATATTACTCTGAACACAGTTCTTAAGGTAGTACAGTAAATAATACTTCAGGCCCCAACAAATCACTCATCATGTGGCCATAAACGGGACAATGACTGACAGATACAGAGATCTCCATACAGTATATGCCCATAAAAGGGACAAGGACTGACAGATCACCATATATGGCCATGTCAGTTGGATCACTGGTGCAACGTAGGCTACTGTGAGGGCCGATCTCTAGATGTTTGGGCCGCTTCCCTAGTTTATAAAACCCACAGACAGACCTAACCACTTTCGACCTTGTGTCCATATTATGGGTGTATCATTATAGGCGAACAATTTTCAAATGAATAGCTAAAATAGCAGATGTTCTGTAGCCTACTTCTGTAAGCTCACATTGTGTCACATTACCATGCGCTGTGAGCTTGTAGATGGTCATTAAAATTAAATAAAAAACATCAAAAGATGAAATATGAAGCTACAAGGTTTCTGCCTGACAGCGATATTGTATGATTCACTACCAGTATAGTAGGCTATCAGTAGTTGCGATCTTGTAGATCAGCTATTTTTTCTACTCGTGTGACTGTGACAAAGATGCCAAAAATTGACATAGGCTACAAGGCTTCCGCCCAACAGCAACAAAATCAGTATTGGTTTCATCATTACTTCACAGCAGCTGATGAAATCTAACATCTTTGTATTTATTTGCAGAAACCAAGTGCAGAAACTTCCCTAATCCAACTAAGAATCCCTTCACTTGGCTCTACTTTTTTGTATCCTGCCCAAATTACACATATGAGGTAACCTGACATGATACTGACCATGATACTGACTATGATACTAACATGTCCTACTAACATGATACTGATGATACTAACATGATACTGACCATGATACTGACCATGATACTAACATGATACTAACATGATACTGACATGATACTGACCATAATACTGACCATGATACTAACATGATACTAACATGATACTGACCATGATACTAACATGATACTGACCATGATACTGACCATGATACTAACATGATACTAACATGATACTGACATGATACTGACCATAATACTGACCATGATACTGACATGATACTGACCATAATACTGACCATGATACTAACATGATACTAACATGATACTGACCATGATACTAACATGATACTGACCATGATACTGACCTGATACTGACCATGATACTGACATGATACTGATTATGATACTGACCATGATACTAACATGATACTAACATGATACTGACCATGATACTGACTATGATACTAACATGATACTAACATGATACTGACATGATACTGACCATAATACTGACATGACACTATGATACTGATCATGATACCGAGATGATACTGACTATGATACTGACCATGATACTGACCATAATACTGACATGATACTGAACTGATACTAACATGATACTGACCATGATACTGACCATAATACTGACATGATACTGACATGATACTATGACACCGACATGATACTGACCATGATACCGACATGATACTGACTAAGATACTAACATGATACTGACCATAATACTGACATATACTTTCTACAGTATAAAGTACTGTAAGTTTAAGTCTTTAAACCCATCTGACTTTCTGTCCATTTTGACATATAGGTTGGAGCGTGGGTGAGCTTCTCTATCATGACGCAGTGTTTACCAGGTACAGTGCCAGGCCATTACACACGTCATCATATCTAATAGTTGCATGCACTCTGCCTCACCTTACCTGTCCAACATTCTGTATCTGATCACTTGTGCAATGTGAGACAGGCCAGACAAATGTAATGACATGAAAAACAAGAAGAGCTCCATCCATCTTTATGCACATACATCATGCTGGGTTTCTGTTTTCCTCACAGTGGCGCTGTACTCATTATTTGGCTTCATTCAGATGACTATATGGGCCAAAGGGAAGCACAGAATCTACAGCCGAGAGTTCAGGGAGTATCCCAGACTCCGTATGGCTATCATTCCCCTGATTCTCTGAAGAACGCAGCGCTGCACCGGCCTGATTCGTGTGGTTCCGTTGTTGGGGTATTTTTCAAAAAAATAAAGCAATATACTGCAATATACTGCTCTGTCACCCAGCAACATTCCAGGGACGTGCAGAGAATACGTGAGGGACCTCTGCTGAAGAAAAGGCCAAGTGAAGCATGCACAAGACTGATCGTTGATTTTTTTTTTTAAAGAAGAAAAAAATGACAGTCATAATTTATACTAGCTTGCGGCAAGCTAAACCCCTTAGGTTTGTGCAATTTTAAATAACATATGCGACTCCTTTGAACACTGTTTCAGACATAGCGAATTTCATTCTTATAAATCAATGAATTTTTATGAAGGACTTTATCGACTAATTGATTAGTTTTTAGTTTTTTGCAAGGCTATGATATTGACTTTTTACATATCAGAAAAGCCTACACAATCACAAGGATAAACTGCCAGATTTCCATTATGCACACATTTAATAATGTGTGCATTAATAAGGTCTATGCTTTTGACCAATGAGGGCTAAAGAGATGGGGCTCAGGGTTCAAGTATCCAAAATAAGACGTTTGTTTGAATTATTTAAAATCACTTAAAATTCTCAGACAATAAAAAATAAATAAGAATTTCTGTACTTATTAACTTGATTGAATGTCTGTGTTGAGTGCCTTGGATTGAATGCTTGTATTTTGAATTGGCACTCAGGTAAATTGAACTGTTTTGGAGGGAAGCTGCTACTTAGCCTGGTAAACCATCCCAGTTGTGTGAATTGACATTATCATTGTGTCTTCATGATTATGTGAATTCACACGACCGGGGTGGTTTACCAGGCTAAGTAGCCGCTTCCCTCCTATAATGTAACATCTGACATAAAAGCATGTGAGTGGTGAAGCAGCAAAAAAACTTAACACGTCTAATCTCAGGTCAACATTCATGTTTTTTACCAAATGTTTCTTTATTTGAAATCACTCAGAATGATCATCCTTGTGACTTCTACACATGACACCTGAGGTATCGGTGGTCACATTAGCTGCATGAAAACAATTATTGATAAAAATTGCACATATTAATGAAGCGCAAAACTTTACAGTACATTCATGGCTCACAAAACCACATAGTAATTCATGAGTGAGTTACAAAGCAGCAAAAGCAATTTGCACAATGAACAGTCGTATTGCACTACTGTAGCAGTTTTTAGTTTTTTTTGTGTTACTATCATCACAAATCTCCATACAAAAGCAATGCTTAAATCAATGCTGCATCAATAAAGTGCTAAGACTATACCTCTTTGACGCCGACTGCTTATTTCACGTCTCCAAAAAAAGGCCAAACATGGCATTTGAAGCAAAAATAATAGGCTCTATGCTTTCTTTGCTCAAAAGAATGGCGTGGTCCTCCTGATCGCCATATAGTAGCACCACAGCGAAGAACTTCTTCTGCAGTTGTCTTTACTCTGTTTTCGTAGTGTTTCGTAGTGGTAGCCAGCCAATCACGGCAAGGCGGTCTGTGGGTCCCATCCGCGTATAGTTACAAAAGCGCTGAAGGTGCGTGGCTACGCGCTCAGAGCCTCCACTCCGCAGCCCCCACTCCGCAGCCCCCACTCCGCAGCCCCTCCATGCACCATGCGGGTGTAACGCCCGGCAATCGAACCTGGGTCTCCCGATCCGGGTCACGGCACCAATGTAACGCCCGGGATTCGAACCCCGGTCTCCCGCGTGGAAAGCCATCATCAGATGTAGGCTTTCCACGCGGGAGACCCGGGGTTCGAATCCCGGGGCGTTACACAGGCGATGATTGTGTCAAATCGCCGCAAATGGCGTAATAGCCCGTGGATTGGGCTTAACCACCCTGTAACATGACATGCCGAGTGAAGCACGTCCAGAATTGTGGAAAACGCAATCAATCGTGGCCTTTTGTCCTTCTGCTGAGGTTGCTTGGGGGGAAGGCTCACTTGAGGGGCGCGACCTTGACATCTCGCCGCGCCCCGGCAGCTTTTGGGTGCAACACCATATCTTCGTCTTCTCTTGACTGTTGCTTGGCAAAGTTCACAAACACCTGAAGGACACAGAACCACAAAAGCATAAACAAAACATATGCCTCGTTCTGAACCAGTTATATGTTAAGAACCCTAAAAGCCCCTATTCTGGGGGAACGTTAGCCAGAAATATCCAATCTACAAGCTCACAACGCGTTGCGTCGCAACACAACGCAACGCCGTGTGAGCTTGTAGATCTGCTATTTCTGGTATATATTTGGTGGAGAAGGAAACAACAGCAGACCAAGAACAGTTGCAATTCAGGAAGAATACAGGGTTTAAATGGTTAAGGCCCAAACTAGATGGCATGAGGAATATGGGACAAAGTACTTGATACAGAAAAACCTGTTTGGATATCTGACACATAATGAGCAAATGATCAGAGCTCCATAATATTTAAATACAATGGGGGCTTCAGTTAAAAATGAGAGAAACATGCAAGTCATGCGTGAATAGTTTCCAAACATAATTTGATATAATTGAAAGAAACACAGCCCACATGCTCAACCAGTGGACTTCAGTGTGGCAAAACAGTCTCAAATATCGGTTAATATACTGTACATCTCACCTTACAGGAGAATTATGCCACCTACTGGCTACTGCTTATCTCGATGAACCAACTAATATTCTCATTTCAGTAGTGGATAGAAACGTGCCCGATACATATTCATAAATTGTATAATTTTTTTTGTGACATTTCAGAAGTTCGCTTGAAATTGCTTGACAATTTATGGCATTGGTTCTCAAAGTGGGGTCCGGACAAAAAATGAATGAAGCATCACTATCATTTCAACCACTTTATCCATTTATAATGTTGGCTATTCAAAAATAGCAGATCTACAAGCTCACAGCGTGTCACTTCGTGCAGCGTTGCGAGCTTGTACAAAAAAAAAAATATCGGAAATGTCGGGAAACTTTTTAATAATAATTTTGAATTTCTTTTTACATAAATCTTCTCTTCTGGCGGTCCCTGGCACAAAACGTTTTCAGATGGGGGGTCCGCGGACAAATACATTTCAATTTGGGGGCCCTTGGCACGATTTCTTTTTTTAGAACAACTGACGTATGGACTCACGGCTAATGTCTCGATGCATGTAGTATTTATACCTGATCAAGCGTGGTCTGGGACACGGAGTAGTCCTCGATGTTGAGCCTGTCCTTGTTGGCCAGCACCATCTGAAAGATCCTGGCCAGGGACGAGGAGCAGATCCCGTACTGCAGGGTGTTGTAGTGTTTCTCTCTCTGGATGCAGCCCGGAAAGGTGCTCTCCATGAAGGCTTCCGTAGGGTTCAGGTCTGGGGCGCGACCGCGCTTCGCCGCCCTGATCTTCATGGTAACCACGTAGCCATCGCCAAACCTGCCACCAATGACGTGTATTGGTAAGACATGATTGAATCTCTTTTGGACAGCAACAGCTAACAATCTTTAACGCAGCGATATTTAACAGGTAAAACATAGATCATTTACATAGCAGAGCAACTGGATTAAATACTGAGACCTTTGCTGTTTAAAATAATGTATTTTTTTGAAAGAACCATACAGTGAGCGTATTGTGCAACAAATGCTAGTTTCTTTCACAATAATATATCATCACTGCCAAGCAATCAATCTCCATACAGTACTTGATGTTATGTTTAATGCCCTATTTTATACTTGGCTGCATGACAGTGCAAACAGCCTATCTACAAGCTCACAATGTGTCGCATTGTGTCACATTCGCTACTTTTAAAATCTTTTGAAAGATGCTGCAACTTTTCACCTATAAGAGTGTGTGACTAATCAATTATAACTACACAGGATAATTTTTTTCAATTTCCTGAAAAGTAACCGTTTGGGACATACTGTACTTTTCGGTCCGACAGCTTATGATGTAACATTTCCACAACGTTGTTTTACAGCAGCAACAACAACATCAAAGGTTTCAAATGACATACTTGTATTTGAGATGCTGAATGGTCCCCAAACACTTAAAGGAGCCATTGACCATGATGGCCAAGCGCGTGCACAAGGCCTCACACTCCTCCATACTGTGAGAGAGAAGAACAGGATTAAAACCACACTATGCATTCACTGGGGACAGATCAGTTGAGGGAGAATTACTCACATTTTGGACTTCAGTATAAGTACCAATGAG
The DNA here is from genome assembly GCF_963280865.1 of Gymnoscopelus braueri. Classification (NCBI taxonomy): domain Eukaryota; kingdom Metazoa; phylum Chordata; class Actinopteri; order Myctophiformes; family Myctophidae; genus Gymnoscopelus; species Gymnoscopelus braueri. The sequence goes on from NC_137623.1 coordinate 37,683,647, forward strand.
TAAAAGTCCCTCATTGAAAATCCTACTGAAGTCAAACTACACGAGAAAATTAGCATGAATACTTAAGTAGCAAAAGTAAATGTACTCATTATGCAGAATGCCCCATTTTGGAATCATATCATATGTTATTGGACTATTATTTATCATTAACCACTTAAACCCTATTTTACTATTTGAAAATAGCTGATCTGCAAGATCACACTGTGTGTGCTTACTGGAGACAGTAAGCACACACAGTACTACACACACACACACACACACACACACACACACACACACACACACACACACACACACACACACACACACACACACACACACACACACACACACACACACACACACACAGTACTACACACCTGTGAGAGGTGAGAACCACAGCTCTGTTGTCCTGGATGACGCTCATGATGGAGTTCCACAGGAAGCGTCTGGAGTGGGGGTCCATGCCTGTGGTGGGCTCATCCTGAAAGGGTTAACACAACAACAACTCTGGAAATCAGTCATTCCCACAAACCATGTGGGCCGGGGGGGTCCCTGTGGGCTGTGAGGATATTGCAAATGGGCCCCCAAATCATTGGCAAAACACTAAGATTGTATAACATTAATATCGTTGCTGTCGGGCAGAAACCTTTTGGTGTTTTTTCACCAAAATGCACTCGGCCCACCCATCTGACCCGTTGAGTGGTCAGATGATGTGTCGGCCGTGAACAAATGTGTGACAGGGATTTGAACATGGAACCTCATGGAACTGGGTTTTTTTCAGCAGGGTAGTGAATCATAACCATAAAACATTTGATTCTGTGACAAAAAAAAAGATGTGAAAACCGCAAAAAAAAAAGGAAAGGCAAAGTTACAACTTGTAACTTTGCCTTAGACTAGATAGCTACAGTAGCATTGGCCTCACCAGCAGGACTAGAGCAGGACAACCTATCATGGCAATGGCTGTGGACAGCTTCCTCCGGTTCCCTCCGCTGTAGGTCCCAGCGGTGTGAGCCGCAAACTCGCTCATTCCTAGCTTCTGGATGGCCCAGTCGGCGACCTGAGGACACAACGGAAGTGCCTATCAGGATGGGGGTCCCCAGTTCAAATATGATTATTTTGGGAGGTCACAGGCTGAAAAGGTTGAATATCACTGGTCTAATGCATAGCAAACTGGGGGGTCCTTGAAATGAACACGGTTTAGAACCACCGACTGCACTAAGCCATTGTTAAAATGTTAAATGGTGCTCATTGTGTGGCATTATAGGCCGACCTTACCCTGCTGATCTCGGACTCTGGCACCCCCCGGAGGCGGGCGTAGAGGTGCAGGTGTTCCCTGCCAGTGAGCAGCTCGTCTATGGCATCAAACTGGGGACAGTAACCCATGTTCTGATGCACGTCCAGGATGTTGGTCAGAACACTGCCAAGGGAAAAAACACAAGAACAAAGTGAGAGCACCGCCTCTGATGTGATTCCAAATGGCTGACAGCTATAACTGCATAGAATATTAATTGCAACGATATAGTAGGTTGAATAATAATGTGTATGCTCTGCTGTTCACGCTACTGTATGGATCTCTTGTGCATTACAGTATGTCGTCGCTGTCGGGGGGGGGAACCTTGTATGTCCAAAACTGTTACTTTCCAGAACATTCTAAAGAAAACTGTGTTCCAATGGATCCAAATGTACGTATTATCCACTCTGTCACAACAAGCTCTCATTACTTTTCATTGGTTAAACGTTTGTAAAACCCACAGAGACATAAAGGCTGACCATTAGCATTGATCTATGTGAAAATCAATGCTATTTATGAGACTCAATGCTACTGGTATCCTGAATTGGAGTCCCGAGTTGGTGTTGGCTAATCCGCACCGCATATGAATAAATAAATACATGTACGCATATGGAGATACAGTGCAAGGTTTTCTGCCCCACAGCAATGATATGTGAGATCTGTCCCACGTTGAGGCATTTCTCTATCTGGACTGTGACAGTCTGTCTGTACAGCAACAAGGTCATCAAAAGTCATTTCTACACAATTACTGCACTTTGTGATTATAAGCACTTGAACCCCAGCAGGTCTATTCTGGGGGGGAACATTCGCCAAAAATAGCCGATCTACAACCTCAAGCTCAGTTGTAACTCAAGTCCGGTTCTCTAAAGTGATTAACCCATTAAGACCGGGAACGCATCTGTGTGTGTCATTTAAAGATTTCTTTGGCTATTCAAAAATAGCAGATATACAAGCTCATAGCACGGCACCGAGTGCCGCGCTATGAGGTTGTAGATCTGCTATTTTTTGAAAAATCGTGAAAATGTGTGCAAATCTTTGAATATAATATAATTTTTTTGACTGTCTTACAACTTCTGGGGGTCCCTGGAACAAAACATTTTGAGATGGGGGTCCACGGCTATATCATTTTTGAAAACCACTGATATTATAGCAAATATGTTTTTTCAAAAAACTCCCAGAAGGAAAGATTTGAGTTACAATGTTTGCTTTAAAAATACATATATCCAAAGATTTGCACACATTTTTAAAAAAATAGCAAAAAATAAACGTAAATTAAATTACACAGATGCGTTCCCGGTCTTAATGGGTTAAAGGCATTGTGATTGTGAGCTGTGTGTTGGTCAGGGTGGTGTACAATACATTCAGTACAATGACCTACTTGTGTCCGGCAACCGAGGCCCCTCCCGAGGTGACGTCGATGTCGCCCGTCAGCATTTTGAAGGTGGTGGTCTTCCCTGCTCCGTTCACTCCAAGCAGACCAAAGCACTGTTAGAGCGGATTATAGAGATGCAATTATAGATCTGGAGTTCCCAAAACTTTTCCATGCCAAGGACCCTCCCCACATGTAAAGTTGAGGAAAAACACACACACACACACACACACACACACACACACACACACACACACACACACACACACACACACACACACACACACACACACACACACACACACACACACACACACACACACACACACACACACACACACACACACACACACAGCAAACTGCTTCTCTCTTCTGTGGTGCAGTGAATCCAAAGCCCCCAAAAAAGTATTTATAAACTAGAAAAAGTGCTCCTCGGAGCACAGGTCTCCGCCAGGTCAGGTACGTTATTGTGGCCTCCTGGTGGCGCTATAATAGGCCAATGTGAACAGGGTGCCATTTATTCCTAGGTCTTTCACGGCAATCAGACACTGCATTCATGATTTGAGGCATTTTGTTCCAATTTTTTTTTTTGCTAAATTAGAGCTGCTGGTGGCGCTATAACAGGCCAATGTGAAAAGGGTGGCATTTCTTCCTCGGCCTAGTGGGAATGTGCGTGTGAAAATTCACGGAAATCGCAAGCTGTGTGCATAGTTTGAGGCTTTTTGTTCAAAACGGACCAATCCTGCAAATTTGGAAGCCAACCATAGGCAATGAGGATGGAATATGGGAAATCGGACAGATTTGTGTTGATCACATGACTATAGAGATACTGTGTACCGATTTGCATGACGTTTGGATAAAATCTGTAGGAGTAATGTAAAAAAAAAGGGTTTTGCACAAATCGGCCTCCTGGTGGCGCTATAACAGGCCCAGGGGCAGAGGTTCTGAATTGGCATCCAGGGAGTGTGTGTGCACAGTTTCGGAGCGACCGGGCCAACGGTGCCGGAGATTAGCTGCTAACACACAGACAGGACACACGGACGGACGGACACACGGACGGACGGACGGACAGGGGCGAAAACATACTCTCTCGCCATGCCTTTCGGCCTGGCGGAGACAAAAAGTAAAAAGGAGTCCTGCACACCGAATCACCTCTGTGTACTGTCCATGGTACCTACCTCTCCAGGGACCCCCCCCCTACACAGATGTTTCTAGAGGTACTGTCCATGGTACCAACCTCTCCAGGGGACACCCCAACACAGATTCTGTCCACCGCTGGAATAGAGCTCCCTTCGTACGTCTGGACGACAAACCCACAGATGGAGAAAGGGAGAAGTGAAGAGTGGGAGACTCAGACAGGAATAGCTTAGCAACATGGCTAATGATCCTCTACGACAGTGGCAACCTTTAAAGATACATGATCACTTGAACGTTTTCCATAGCTGGCATGATCGCCCAGTGAAAACCACCATTGCTTTTACTGTCTCATTGTAAGATGATAATTACAATATCATACAAGCATAGACATAGTCATAAAACAAAGGAATAAGTCAATAATGATAAAGGTAACACAATTTCTGACTATTTGGGGGAGAAAAGTGTTATGCACATCAAAAAATAATAGTTGATAGTGGTTGTTTTTGATCACCTCAATCGAATCGAATAAAATAAGTGTTTGCCCACCCTATACACAATCACAGAGGAGCTCCAGATGAGTTACACTTCCAGTGCAATCTGATTTATGACATGACATTATGGGACAGTATAATCTTATACTGTACCTACCCTACCTTGTCAACACAATTGAAACATTCTCACTATTTATCCAGTACCGTTCTACAGACACGGATGCAGTTTTGTATTTGATTTGATTTGATTACTTAAGCCCTGTTTTAAACTGCATCATACAAGCGCACAACATGTCGCACTATTTTGATTTTTTTCCCCGCCTATAATGACCCAAAATAGGGCCGCCATGGTTAATGTGGTTAACTAACATTCTTTATATTTTTGATGCCTTTTTTTTATTAAACCCACACTTAATTATTGTGGAGAAAGCTTTTGCAGAAAATAGCTATTTTCAGCTAAAGCTTTCCCCACAATAACAGAAAACAGAAAAGATACTAGTGCAGAACCCTGACGCACTCCAGTCAACCATATAGGGTTTAAGTGGTTAAATAATCAGAGCCATTGATTACATTTTGAATGAAAACCTCCTTACCTTGGACAGGTCGTGGACACGTAAGAGATCTGTGGTGTCTCCGCCCCTGTGGATACGTTCTCTCTCCTCAGAAACATCCTCGTCTTCCTCCATGACCTCAGGCTTTGGTACCTCTGGTATCCTGTCAGAGGACCATTAATGAAACGATCAGTAAACTAATCAACAATTTGGGGGGTGTGGGGTAAGTACAGGTGTGGCAGTATTAGGGCCAATCTGCTTAACATTTATGCACTTTGCAAGATGGATATGTGTGTTTAATTTGAGTAAAAAATATTGTATGAAAAGAACATCATCTGGAACATCAAGACTTTTGGGCTTTGCACAGAGAAACAAAACATATGTAGCCCCAGGGTGATGGAAAGAGGGGAAGCTCATAGCGTGGCACCGAGTGCCGTGCTATGAGCTTGTAGATCTGCTATTTTTGAAAAATCGTGGACATTTGTGGCAAAATCTTGGATTATATGTTTTTTAAAGCGAACATTTGTAAAATATTTAGTTCCAGGAACCCCCAGAAGCAAAGATTTGAGTTACAAATGTCCGCAAAAAAACCCAAAAAAAGACAAATATTTGCACAACTTTTCATGATTTTTCAAAACGAACAGATCTCAAGCTCATAGCGCAGCACTCGGTGCCGCGCTATGAGCTTGTATATTTGCTATTTTTGAATAGCCCAACAAAATCTAAAGATGACACACAGATGCGTTCCCGGTCTTAAAGAGTTAAAGAGTGTACTATATTATCATCACATCTGATTATGTGAGTATTTTGGACTCCCGTTGTCACCACTCTCTCTTTCCACCGTTCTGATGTAAGCCCAGTGGCAAGTAAGACGGTACTGAAAATGTAAGCGACCCCCATCAAGGCAAGGCAACATTTTACCATACGTCCTGGAAGAAGCGGTACTGAATCAGGATGGTGAAGATGTAATAGACATAGCCCTGGATAGTCAGGCAGAAGAGCTTCTTCCCCAGGAAGTCCCAGCTGTACGGGTCTGGACTGTAGTCCTCACCTGTAAGCACACACCCAAACACACACACACACACACACACACACACACACACACACACACACACACACACACACACACACACACACACACACACACACACACACACACACACACAGCACACACACACACAAACGCGTTGCTTCGCACCGCATTTCAAGCTTGTAGATCTGCTACTTTTGATGCCTTCGTGTGACGCTGTAGTATGATTAATTAGGGCGTTAATTTACAGAAAAACACAAAAATATGGAGATAAGAGGTTTCTGCCCGATAGCAACGTTAATATACATGTATAGGGACACCAACTGAAGTATTAGTACTGAAGTAGTAATAGTGGTCGAGCATTATTTTCCACACACTTTTTGAAAGCATATCTGTGCGCGTTCATGTGTGTGTGTGTGTGTGTGTGTGTGTGTGTGTGTGTGTGTGTGTGTGTGTGTGTGTGTGTGTGTGTGTGTGTGTGTGTGTGTGTGTGTGTTTGTGTGTGTGTGTGTGTATGTTCTGTATACCCACCAAAGCGGGCGTAGACTTCACTCACAGCCTGGTTCATGGCCATGTCGATGAGGCCTCGGCCCAGACAGTAATGGGGGAAGACGTGCAGAAAGGCCTTTAGAATCTGATTGAATTTGTACAGAGCCTATAGGAGAGATGCAACACACACAGTGCAGTGTTCAGAGGAGACCTGAGGATAGACAGCAGCTCTCCTGATTTGATGTTGATGAATTGATGTTGATGAATTCAATACATAGGATCACAATGGAAACAAGTTCCCTGGACTGTTTTGTGTTCCTTTTAGCCTTAATGTCTTACTATACCACATGCTGTTTACATTTCTGACAAATAAAGTATCCAATAATGAGCCAGTTTGCCAGTGTGAATAATATGTGAGCACTTAAAGGAATACTACAGTACACCCCACCATGGTACAGTGTTTTGTATCAATGACTCACCCTGGTGAGTCATTGATACAAAACCAATGAAGTCCTGGTTTTGTATCTTCAAAACCAATGAAGAGCTTCAAAACCAATGAAGTCCTGACTGACTCCTGACTAAATGTCTGTATATTAGGCGTATGAGAGGTTGCTATAGTTTGTGTTTTCTCCTTCCACTGAGGTGTACACAGTCTTACTGTTGTGCTCTCAAACAGGTCCAGAATGAAGGTGATGGCACTGCTGTTGATGCCGATGAAGAGGTTGATGCAGGACAGAGAGACGTAGGCCGTGCTGGGGACGCTGAACATGTAGGACATGGGGTACATCATGGGAATCACCGCCCACCTGGAACACACACCAAACAAACACACCCACCACATGCATTTAGCACACATGCACATGGATTTCTATATAAATAATACAACACTCATCTAGGTTTTTTATTTTGTAATCATAAAATAGTATTAATATCATTCAACCTATTGCCAGTAAAGCTGTAGACTGTAGAGGGTGTAGTGGTGTACAATAGTTATTTTAACCACTTAAGCCCTAATTAAAAATAGCTGATCTACAAACTCACAACGGGTCGCATTGGGACTACCATGCCATTATAGCGAAAACTTTCAAAGATTTTCACAAAATGTAATTATTAGACAAAATATCTACAAGCTCACAACGTGTCGCAATGTGACGCGTTGTGAGCTCGGAGATTGGCTATTTCGTAATTTCTTGTACGGTACCAGAAATGATAGGGCTTGAATGGTTCATTGTGACTATCTACATCACATGGGGACATTGTATAAGTTGTGTAAAGTCCTAACAAGATGAATAATCTATGCTAAGTATGCTAGCTTTCTTTGCTTTCACCATCAGACAGGTTTTGATATAGAAAAGTGGAAGACATCCTACCCATAAAGCACAAGCAGTGAGACAAGGGGTTGGAGGTTGGTTGGCGAGGTGTAGCACTTCTTATCGAAAGCCATGAAGATACACACCACCATGGCAGCACTGACGGAGTAATTCATCTGGAGAGAGGACACATGTTTTGCTCACACTGGTGGCAAAAAAAGCTATGACAAAAGCTATAAAGCGGCCAAGCGAGGACATATATGAAAAGTGTAGGATTAAAGAGTGGAAGTGGTGAAACAAAAACATACAGTATATGATTGTTTGATGCTTCACCACATCATTGGAGCGCAGGAAAAAGCTGAAACCATCTTAACTTTTTCGTGTTTTATTATTTTTTTATAAATTGCATTATTTATTTCATTTTATAGAGCGTGACGACCACCACACAGCGACATGTGTCGAGTGTCACTTTGTAGTTTCATGTCGCTGGCTTCCATTGAAAATAGCTTGTACTCTGTCTCTTTGTCACAGCTACTGTGAACGCAGCAACAGTCACACAAACGTAGGTCACAGATAATACCCATTATTATCGTCAGACAGAAGCATATATTTGCAGCATTTTATGTTAACAAAAAGGGGGGGGGGAGCTGTGGTGCTTGTCCTTGACCCTTACATGTTTACAAAACAGATTTAGAGTGGGCCAGTGCCACACCTACAGTACAGCTCAGAACAGGAAGTGGTATGGTGCGTACCGTGTCCCAGATATAGTTGGCCAGCCAGTAGATGAGGGGGCTGACCCCGCTGACAAACTGCAGGTGCTTGGCCTGGGTGACCCTCTCCTGGATCAGATAGAGGACAAAGCTGGCGGGGACAAAGGACATGGCGAAGATGACGCAGATGGCCAACGCCGCGTCCACTGAGGTGCTCAGCCTGCGGAGAGGGAGGGACAGACCATCAAAACTAAAATGCAACTTCTCCCCAAATACACAAAACAGCTGAGCACACAATCTGACTGGTGTCTCTCATTGGTCACTCACACAGTGATCTATCTAACTCTGTCCCTCATTGGTCACTCACACAGTGATCTGTCTAACTCTGTCCCTCATTGGTCACTCACACAGTGATGTCAGAGAGCTGCTCCTTGGTGAGGTTGAGGGGGTGGTTGATGACAGTGATGCCGTACGCGTCCAGCTTGGCGTCTTTGGGCAGGTGGGCACGCAGGATGGCATTGTTGGCCACGTTCATGAAGGACACCATGGCATGCCAGCCCTTGTTGTTGTACCACACCTGCATCACAACACACACAGTCATAATTGAGATGTAGCAGCAGAACACATCATGATGGCACTCTGACTACTAATCTTAACATGAAGAGAAAAAGGAAGAGAAATGATGGTAACAGAATACAGATATTTGTTTGAGATCAGTATAATAGAAAATACAGTTTGTGAAACTGTATCATGGTGTTACATTGTGGAATAAAGCAATTAATCAAATAATTAAATAATATTTGATACAAAATGTATCAAATACAAGTAACCAGTTTAGTGATTATGTTGTTTTTTGGGGGGGTGGGGGGTTCTCAGATAACTTACGATGAGCATTTATAAAATGTGTCTGGTCAAAAATAAATAAAAAATAACACTAATAGTAATTATTATTATAATAATAATATTAATAATATTAATAATAATAATAATGAAGATAGTTGCTGCTCTAGTATAAGGTAGACAGGGCAATCAAGATCTATTTAACTTGCCTTGACATTGTTCTCAGTCTCCATGTACCGGAGGAACATACCCAGGTCCTTTAGAGTTTGTTTGCAGTACTTGCCCTGTAAACAACAAGCCGCATTTTCACTCCGGTAAGGTAAGCAAGGCACAGGCAAATCCTATGTTGTAGTTACAAACAAACAGTCAAGAATACAGTCATACAGTATACAACAAATATATGCAAACGTATTTGGAACCGTGGAAATATATTTGGTCACTGTTGTGACTGGTCACACACACACACACACACACACACACACACACACATTGTCCCCAAGTTGACATGCTGACTCCAATCAACTGGTTTCAAGTCCAACATCCGTACCCAAAGGTGACCGATGTCAAGAACACAAGCACTCACTCACACACACACACACACACACACACACACACACACACACACACACACACACACACACACACACACACACACACACACACACACACACACACACACACACACACACACACACACACACACACACACACACACACACACACACACACAGCGAGAAAGGGATGCTCCAGTCATACCCCAGTGACGTTGAGGAGTTGTCCCAGTTGTCCAGCTATATCCTGGATGGTCTTGGGCTTTATCTCCAACACAGGAAGCTGTCCTCCAACCGATATCCCTCCATACCTGCACATGACATGAAGTCACACTTATGATTCATTTAGACTCCGTTGTATGCCGGTGTCACCCGCCCAAAATAGCCATTTTGGGTGGTTGACACCGGCATATGTGGAAGTATAAACTCAACATGTATACCATGGATTCAAACAATGTCTAGTTCTACAGGATCTACTTGTCTCAAACTCAATGAACTTCACAGGAAAGACACACATTTTAAACTAGTGCAAAATATTGCATATTTTCGTACAAATGCTTTTTAATGTGCTTTTTCAGCTTGGCCAGGGATTGCAGTTTAGAACTAGCCAGTTGGCTAATAGTGGGACATTTACAGAATGTTGTATAATTGATGTTTTAAACAAAAACAACAACAGTGTCAAATGACAACTTGTGTTTGAATCTTAATGCAGTCTGATGGTGAATCAAGTCAATATTGAAGCTGAAATTACCTTTGTTCGTTCACCCAATACTTGCTCTTCAAGCTGTAAAAAGAGGTTACATGGTTAAAAGATTGAGAATAGGGCTGCGACTATCGATTATTTCCACAGTGATTATTCTATCGATTATTTCCACAGTGATTATTCTATCGATCATTTCCACAGTGATTATTCTATCGATTATTTCCACAGTGATTATTCTATCGATTATTTCCACAGTGATTATTCTATCGATTATTTCCACAGTGATTATTCTATCGATTATTTCCACAGTGATTATTCTATCGATTATTTCCACAGTGATTATTCTATCGATTACTTTTTCGATTAACCTAATAAATGAATAATCAAAAATACCAGATCTACGTTGTGAGCTTGCTATCGACAAGCGCCCGAATATTGATCGATTATTGTATTAAATGATCGATTAACGATAATGTTTTTTATAATAGATTAAATTGACTAGTTGGATCACTGAACTGAATAGAGTAGTATACCAGTGTGTCCAGTGGATACCTGGTTTTGATGAGGCTGGGGTAGGTCTTCACCAGGTAGTCAGAGATGTTCCTGCCAGTCAGATCCAACAGAACGTCTCCTGTGGTCTGTATCCTCTGGATGCACAGAAAGAACCAGGAATATCACATTGGGCTGTTACTTAACCACTTAAAAGTCTTAAACCTTATTCATTCATCGTTTGTCAAATTGCAGAAAATAGCAGACCCACAAGTTGGGAACCACTGCCATAGCCCACCCACCTGTGGAGGCGGCAGCCCCCCGGCCCCCTCGGGGCAGACGGGCAGCATGGTGAGCTTCCAGCGCGTGCTGCACTGGCAGGGTGGAGAGGGGTTGAGCTGGCTCCACCGCGGACCCTCCAGCATCTCTATCAGGGTGGGGTTCACCAGGGGCATCTCCCACTCGGTGGTGATGTTGTTGCAGGGAAAGTCTCTGCAGGCAACAGGTGGGGGGAGACAAGAAGAGACCCATCGAACCTGACACAATTCCTGGATATTGTCGCAGTCGGGAATACATGCATATATATAAATAAGACCTGTTCAAACAAAAGAAGATAAAGTTATCTCCTATTGGAAAGAAACACCTCTGAAATGTGTCTACAATTGCAGGCATGCCCCAATGCCCCCATCTGTTACATGGAGGGATGCAGTTCTGAAAAAAAGAATTCAAGAAACTTGTTAGGTGTTTTTTCTGCTTCATTTACTCACTGTAGTGGTTCTCCTGCCATGCAGCGCGCCCCAAAGCCGGGCTTGTCCAGCAACACCTCTCCGAAATACCTCATCCGTGGATCTGACGGACGCTCGTTACTGCAAACAGAGAAGACAGCAATTCATGGAATAAAGCCAAATTAAATCTCATGACTGAAAATGTAATGATGGTATTATCATTCTAAACCTATGTTGCTGCTGTTCTATATATAGCCAACCAGTTGAAGAAATCACAGATTGAGGCTTTGACCGTTTGCTTTCATGAAATTTCTGAGAGAATTCATGTTTTATGGAAGATGCTTGTGAACATGTATTCTATTGCATAGTTTGACCACTTCAAATACTCTTAAATAGCCATTCTACAAGCTTGTGTTGAACGCTTGTAGATCTGCCATCTTCAGTGCGCGACATGCTTTCTAAGAAGACATGCTGGCTTGTATGGAATCCAAATGACTGATGTCAGACTGAGAACTTTAATCCATGCTAATTACTCTCTGGGTCAAAATAAACCAATCCAAACACTTCTTCTGTCTTATATTACAGAAATCATAATCATAGTAAGACAGTGGTTCTCAAAGTGGGATCCGGGGAACAAATATTTTCAGATAGGAGTCTGTGACCAAATCATTTTGGGGGTCTTTGACATGAAAAAGTTTGAGAACCATTGGTGTAATGAATATTCCATTATGGCAGTGGAATAGAGCCAGGCAGGTCCTATAGGGTCCAGAAACTATACCTGAAGAAGGTGAACTGTCGGCCGTACATCCAGGGGGTGAGGGTCAGGCTGGGATACTCTCCAAAAGGGGGTACGATCAGAGTGAACGTCAGGGCCAGAAACACAAAGGTGGCGGGCAACACAATCTAGCAGAAACAGAGACAAGAAAAGGTTTAAAGTAAAACCTGATGTGAACTGTAATGCATATAGAGCTCAAGTTTCAAATGTGATCATACTATAGCGTCACACAAAAGCGTCAAAAGTAGCAGATCTGCAAGCTCGTACTTTTAGTCCACTAAAATTATTTGAAATAATTAGTTACTAGTTACTTTGTAGATTTTGAATATTATTACAAAACATACATTAACCACTTCAGCCCTATATATACTTCAGCTATTTGAAAATAGCAGATCTACAAGAAAAAATTAAAACAAAAAAACATGTTCATACATTTGAAAACTTGTGAATAGGGACATTCTGCATAATGCAAAATGTTACTTTTTGTACTTAAAGTATATTTTGATGCTAATACTTACAAGTACTTTTACTCATGTACATTTTGAATACAGGACTTTTACTTGTAACACTAACAGAGCATTTCTACATTGTGGCATTGATACTTTAACTTAAGTAATAAATGTGAGTACTTCTTACACCACTGGCAAAGGGGCTAGAGTGAAAAATGTGTGTGAATGAGTTTCAGGGTGGTCTGGAACAACAAACAACCAAGCCTACATACATCCATCCATCCATCCAGCCACATACCTCTCTTATCTCCCTCTCAGGGCTTTTAAACAGTTACCTGGGCAAAGAAGTCTTTGTGTGAGCGTGTGGCATGATGGAACCTCTTGATCATCAGAGCGAAGAACTGTTTGATGATCAGGGGCAGCCCTCTGACCTGGTACGACCCTCGGCCTGCGCTGTCTACTGGCGGATCACAAGGCCCCTGTCCGTTGGGGTGGGAAACCCCAGCTGTCTCTGCAAACACAGCATGGTGGACACAGTCATGGAACGGAACGGAACGGAACGGAGAGCCGCACGTTGTCAGAGTCTCTCGACCAGAGGTTCTCAAACTTTGTAAAAAAATGGACCCGTACAGGTCCATTTGGTTCCACTTGTTCACTGTCAGAGTTATAGACCAGTAAGGGTCCATTTGGAACCCCCTAAAGCAGTGGTTTTCAACCCTATTTTTTTCTCCACCATTTATTTATAAATAAAATGCATTATTATTATTATTTGATGAGATTTAGACTTAGAATATTTTGTTGTTGTTGGATACGATTTTGTCCACAATTCCATGCTGTATTGATCAAAATAACAATTATTTAATTAAATAATGCAGATGTTTAACAATATATGGACTCTTGAGAGTGTAAAATGAAACCAAATGTTGGTTTCATTTTACACTCTCAAGAGTTAAACATTTATAAGGGTCCATTTGGTTACCAACTTTCTATCATTTAGCTGGGGACCACCTGGAACCCCCTCAAGGACCACCGGTGGTCCCCGGACCACTTCTTGAGAACCACTGCCCTAAAGGAACCCTGAGTGTCCCTGGACCCCACACTTTGAGAACCACTGCTCTAGACCTAAGAAAGCCAGCCAGCCAGCCAGGCAGGAATAGGAGGTCTTCCCTGTGCTCATAAAGCGCTGTGCGTATGCTAGCCTTTCTCTTCTAGCGTTAAGCTGCGCAATTCAGCCTCTTCTGCCGGTCACAATGACATTCAACAAAATGTATTCTTCAAACCTTAGAGTTGTTCAATTTGAACTAGTCAAAGGGCCCAAGACAAAAGCTTCCTGTACATCGCTGTTGTCAGACAAGAAAAGAAGAAATTCGAAAACAGGCACGTTTTGAACAAAATGAAGAACAAATTGCTTGTTTACTCATAGATGCTCATGGAGTAGCATACTGTACTTGTCTGCTAAATACTCAACGGATGCTTTCACAGGTATCAAGGATCATGATGGCATCACGAAAAACAAATTTTGTATCGTTCAAGTGAGAATAAAAATGACTACATTTCTGTTCTTATTTTTTCATCTTTTTTTGCGACAACAGAGATGTTCCACGGCTATGGTCTGTTCCCAGCCAGACGTTATCACCTGTTGCAAGTGCCACCCGGTTGAAACTGACCCGAGAGATCTGATTCAGCAGTCTCTGGTCTGAGAGTACGGTTCAGGGAAGAAGAGCAACACACAACATGAACACAGTCACACACGATTAAAGAGGGACAACGCAGGACAACGAGGGATACAGCAAATATAACACAACAACACCACAAGAGCACATTGAATCATTAAAAGATACAATCTAATAGACAAAGTGGTTCTATTTGATTATGTTGTTTAAAAGAGTGGAGAGAGAGTGCAGAAGAGGAAGAGGTCAGGAGAGGGGTCGACATGTCCACACACAGGTCCTGAGACAGATTTGAACACATAGCGAAGGTCCACGCGCTAGGAGGATAACGTCTGATTTGTGATGTCACACACCGACAATAGCAGATCTACGAGCTCACAACGCATCGCCTCCGAGATGAGTTACTGTATGAGCTTGTAGATCTGCTATTGTCAGTGTGCACCACCGATGTACAACAGAGCATAAATTACACATACAGGACCAGGATTTCTTTTTTTTTCTCCTTACCTGGTGAACCTTTGTTTATTTCCCGCTCGGCGGTAACTTTTAGGAAAATCTACGAAAGAGGAGGAAATTCCTTTTTAATGGATACAATGTCACTTTTAATTTAATTTAATTAACACAGCAAAACTAAACTAAAACCAAGCCAAATAAATGTTAGCTCATTGAAGATGTATGAGGTGCTAAGGGCTGAAGGTGGAGTCTGAGTCTTCAGATTACGGCGGATCACAGCGATTGGCAGCTCCGCCCCACACTCCCCCCTCTTACCTCCTCCAGCGAGGTGTCTGACACTCCGAAGCTGCTGAGGCCGATGTCGGCCAGCGTCTCCTCCAGCTCCCTGAACAGGCTGGCGTAGGCCCGGGGCTCGAACGCACGGCTGGGCATCAGGAAGGTCAGCTCCTGGCCGATGGCCTCGATGAGCCGGGCCTCTGGCACGTGGTGGTGGATCAGAGCCGTGATGCGCTCCACGTTCCCTGGAAAACAAACAAGGGTCGTGGTGGAAATAACGTAAAGTACATTTACTCAAGTACTCGATTTACTTGAGGTAGTTTTAATTTACTTGAGTATTTCCATTTTGAATACTTTATACCAATGGTTCTCAGACTTTTTCATGTCAAGGAAAAAGTTAAAATGGAAAAAAACACTTTATCCATTTATACGTTGGCTATTGTATAAATGGAGATATTTTAGTTGTTTTTTAAACACAAATCTTCTCTTCTGGGGATCCCTGGCACAAACAAATATCTGATGGGGGGGTCTGCGGCCAAATACATATCAATTTGGGGGTCCTTGGCACAAACAATTTTGAGAAGTAATACTGCCCTTACAACTCCTCTCCTCCTGTGTCCATGCTTACCGTCCATCTGTCTGTCTGGGCTCTGTGTGGGCTTCTCCTCCTGGGCATCTTTAAAGGTGGAACATTTGGAGCACTTACAGTTGCAATCCTCAGTACAGTCACACTTGACCTGCAGGGGGCGACAAACAAGCTTGTAAACATGGTTCAAACGTCGTCGTCCCCCAGGTTCAATACCTGCTGCAGCCATTTGTTTTCAATCCTGGAGACACACAGACATAAGTCCCTCTGCTTTTGATGAGAAATAATGATATATCTCCACAACTAGTCGACTACTTTATGTTAGCAGTCGACTAACTATTACAATTCTGTAGTCGTGAATGCCCTAACGGTAGTGGTGTAAAGTAACATTACTAAAGTACATTTACTCAAGTACTGTACTTAAAGGCATACTAGGTAACGTTTTCAACAAAACTAAAGTTAAATTGTATATCTTTTGTGAGTGGCAAAAGTTTCACAACACCCACTCCATGAATTTCACCCCCGGAAGCCTTTTATTTATATATTTTATATTGAACGTGGACTGGGGGGACTTTCCCGGGGAAATGACGTCATCTGGCCGGAAAACGGAGGTGGAAATGCACTGGTTTCCTGTTTGGCCAGGAACTACCGCAACGGTTTCCTGTTTGGCCAGGAACTATCGCGCTAATAACAAAAAGGAACCTCACGCTGATTTTAAGAGAATGTAGGATTAGAAGATCGAAAAAGAACAGAAAAAGAAAGCACAGCTCATGGTAACTAATGCTCCACTGGCTAAGAGAAACGATCCGTAGATAGTATAAAACAATTAAAAGATCGCTTTTTGAAACGCTTCCGGCTTACGGTGAAAACGAATGGAATTCTGGGTAATCGAGGACTACGGAAATTGTATGCAGTGACGGTAGTGACCAGCAGAGGTTGCTAAAAATCGTTAGTTGTGAATTTGCATTGTACAACTTTAAGTATAATTTTGAGGTACTTTCCAATTGTCTATACTTTTACTTATACTCCACTACATCTCAAAGGCAAATATTGTACTTTTACTCCACTACAATTATTTGAAAACTTTAGTTACTAGTTACTTTGCAGATATAAATTATTACATTATAAAACATACATTAACCACTTTAGCCCTATTTTATACCTGAATATTTGAAAATAGCCGATCGACAAGCTCACAACGCGTCGCATCGCGACGCGTTGTGAGCTTGTAGATCTGCTATTTTCAAACATTTCAGTACTTTTACTTTTGGTACTTTAAAGTGCATTTGTATACTGTACCAATACTTTTGTACTTTTACTCAAGTAAATTTGGAACTCCGGACTTTTACTTGTAACAGAGTACTTCTACATTGCAGTATTGATACTTTTACCTAAGTAAAACATTTGAGTACTTTTTCCACCACTGCCTAACGGGCACCAGTGTGTCCTATACTGTACCTTGGGCAGGTCGTACTTCATGCGGCGCACCAGTGTGAGATAGAAGCCGGCGCCGAAGCAGTTCTTGAGGAAGATGGGCGACCCGCAGCAGTAGAGACGACCCTCGGAGATGATGGCCACGCGGTCGCTCAGCATGTCCGCCTCGTCCATGTTGTGGGTGGACAGGATCACCGTACGACCTGCCAGGGAGAGACAGAGAGACAGAGAAATAGATGTGACAAACATAAAGAAATTAGAGCATCATTCTTCCCTAAAATGTACGAAAAATACAAAGAATTTGAATCCACCGTTAATAAGTCATCACTTCAACATGTTCTAGGAGAACAAATGCACCTTCTTGGCTGCACAATACGTGTGGAGTCATTTGTGGTTCAACTGAGGGATAGCCAGTCCCTCAGTATATTATGTTGATTTAGAAAGTAGTACGAGAAACATTATATTACTTTACATTCTAATTACAATTACATGCACACATAATTAGTCATCTTTTTCCAATTAAAAAAGTTCCCTTATAGCAGTCCTAAAATAGTCATGCTTCTCCAGCCTTCTGTTTTAGATCAGTCAAGAAGATGTAATTGGGTGTTGACTGTTGAGTTGTGCTGGCAAACAATATTCTGTATTCTGTAGTGCATAGGTTTGCATAGGTTTGACCTATGCGGGGGACCCCCAGGGCAGGGTCCTTGGGGGGGGGGGGGGGTGTTCATGGGGGTCCCCAGTAAAAGTAGTTAACATAGCATCACAATCATTTAACCACTTTATCCATTTGTTGGCTTTTCTTCCTTTTTTTATATCGAAAATGTTTGGAAACTTTTGAATTTTTTCAAAAGTTAGATTTTGAAATTTGAAAAAAACTTCTCTTCTGGGGGTCCCTGGCACAAAACATTTTCAGATGGGGTCCACCGCGGCCAAATACAAATAAATTTGGGGGTCCTTCCTTGGCACGAAAAAGTTTGAGAACTACTGCTGTAGTGCACTGCACACAGCCATCGGGACGCTGTAGCACCTCCTCTGTCCAGTAGGGGTCAGTGTTACCTCACCTGCGCGGTATTTGAGCATCAGGTCCCAGATGGAGCGTCTGGAGTAGGGGTCCACCCCCGACGTGGGCTCGTCCAAAATCACCACCTTGGCGCCACCCACAAATGCCATGGCAACAGACAATTTCCTCTGCATGCCCCCTAGAAAAGTTACATGATAGATGGTTGAATGTTTCTTACTTTACTTTATTTATTTATTTGGACGGGACAGTGCACATTGATGAGCAAAAGACGGATGTAATACACATGAGCGAGTGTAAATATGCCGGATTTAGAGAAAGCTCCGTAATCACCAAAAGAAACAAGAAACAATACCGACATTACAATATAACTACGATACAACATAAGTTAAGTTAACAACAACACTCTGTACCAACAAAGTACAACGACAAACAGGGGGGGTCCCCAGTAAAATGTGTTACGTTGGCTATTCAAAAATAGCAGATCTACAAGCTCATAGCATGGCGCAAATCTTTTTAATACAAAAAACATTTTCAAAGCGAAAATCTTTAACTCAAGTCTTTGCTTCTAGAGGTGGTCCATGGTCACAAAACATTTTCAAATGGGGGGGGGGTCCGCGGCCAAATACATATAAATTTGGGTGGTCCGTGGCATGAGAAAGTTTGAGAAGCACTGAGTTAGAGCAAGTGGTTCTCAACCTTTTCAGGCCGCGACCCCCAAAATAATCATATTTGAACTGGGGACCAACCACCCTGAAAAGCACTTGGACTTGTAGGAGTTGAAGCATTACATTTAGTTTGACTCAGTTCCCACAGATAAACATTGTGAAAATAGCCGATCTACAAGCTCGCAACGCGAGGCGTTGTGAGCTTGTAGATCGGCTATTTTCAAATTTGTTGCCTCTTTCTTATATTATTTGACAAATTGGCCAATGTTTGATCAGTTTTTATAGTATAGTTTGTTGTTTACCTTCGATTGGTCTAATGGTCTTTTTTTCATTTACATATCTTTTTAAAGGTATTAAAACGGTCTTAAAAGTCCTTATTTTTTCACTTTACTGTCATCTGGGGACACCCCCCAAAATCACGTGAGGACCCCTGTTATACAACAACCCCCCCTCCAAAACGTCCAGAGAGGAAGCTAGCTGGGCACACACAGTACCAACCTGAGAGGTTCTGGGACAGCTCGTCCCTCTTGTGGGGCAGACCCAGGTCCTGCAGCATGTTCTCCACCTCCTCCTCTGCCTCCGCTATGGGCCGGCCTTTGAGCAGAGAGTAGAAGAGGATGTGCTCCGCCACGGTCATACTGACAAACACACACACGCACGCACGCACACACACAAGTATGAGAAAACACACAACGTGTGTAGTATAATTGTGACAGGCCTACACACAACGAGTTGCGCTGCAACGCGCTGTGAGGCCTGAGGTTCCGATTCTGCAAAACGGTTTTCTGAAAAACGTATGTTTCTATGTCAGTGGTTTTCAAACTTTTTCATGTCAAGGACCCCCAAAATGATATGAATTTGTCCGCCGACCCCCATCTCAAAATATGTTGTTCCAGGGACCCCCAGAAGCAAAGATTTGAATTTAAAATGTATTTTCACGATTTTTCAAAAATAGCAGATATACAAGCTCATAGCGCGGCACTCTGTGCCGCGCTATGAGCTTGTATATCTGCT